>NC_137254.1:10017121-10205482 GCF_965637545.1 Phallusia mammillata | reverse complement strand
AACACATTAAACTTTGCACATGATAAACGCAACGAATGAGATTATATATAACTGTCATTAAAATGTGTGTCGTTAATACCGATGAAACCTTTAAAATCTCAGATTGGGAATGACTACAAAGTTCAAATGAAACGATTATAAAGGTTTGGCTGTCAATTTGATGCTTTGTTTTTGCAAACTAGTTTTGGACATTTTTTAAGCCACTAGTAGTGGTAAAGAGCAGTTTTTAATACAATGCTTTGGAAGAATATGCTGTCGGATTTGTCGAGCGCTATTTCCAGTTGGCCAAAATTTGCCAAAATAATGTGTTTTGTTAATCATGATACGAATGAGTCATCCAATGACACAGCAGGTAACGATCACCTGCCAGGAAACCCAAGCTTTAAAACTTCACTCTGCCTGTGCCATTTCGAAACTTTCATTTTAGTTTTTTTTTAGTGGTTCCTATGAATAGTGCAAATTTAGTAATTATTCTTTTTAAAAAAACAGCAGGTTTCGACGCACACACACACACACACACTTTTTTTCATCTACATTCCAATTTGTTTAAAATTTTGATCTTGGGAAGTTTTGCCCCATACAAGGTAACCAGCACCGATCATTACAGCCGCCATAAAAACAAACATCACAAGTTGAAAGATGTTAATACAAATGTGTGTGAGAGCATTTGTATCTTTGTGCTGTCCAATAATAATGTTAAACTAAGTTACTACTAACATTGCACAATGCTAAGCCAGCAAGCGTCTTATTACATAATCGACCTGGTTCTCAATACTTTTTAGTGAGACAAGGCGAAGACAAAAATATCAGTCTTTGAAGGGATTCCAACCCTCGCAACAATATTATCCAGTAGTTAACATTGTTTGGTTTTCGAAATTAACTTCAATTTTATGAAAATGGAAACGAAACTAAAGTCAGGCGTCAAACCAAGCAAATATACGTTTAACTTGGCTAAATAGTTAACGCAATAGACTTGTGTTAAAAATCATCTCGGATCTGAACCTGCTCCGGTCACACAGGCAGCTCTACCACAGACCATCGTGGGCAAAACGCATTTGAACAAACAAACTAAATCTCCCAGGCATATAAATATCTCGCTAAAAGTAACGAATTTTTTTACAAATGAATGTCTGAGCCGTTTGACTTTAAAATGCAACAACTTGCTTCGTTGAAACACGGGCAGTATTTTGTTTTGAATTAAGTTGATATGTACGAAAAAAAGAGTTTAACTATTTGTTTGTTACCTTGCATAGGCAAATACTTGGTAGTTTGTAAGATATGCACTGGCCCTGCAGAAAGTCGTTGATTGCGTCGATTTTTGTCAACAGATCGTCTTTTTTTCCCACCACACAACTGCAATTAAGTTTATTATTATTTTTTGTTTCATGAACATACATATGATTAAAGATAAACCAATAAGTTAATTAGAATCTAAAAAACACTAAGACATATCGTGTTCTTTCTCTGTTTATTTCGACATAAGCAAACTTATTGAAGAATAAATAACCAAATGTAATTTAAATGGCAGATTGATTGTGAGCATAACACAACAAACAAACTCAACTCACCTGTCCAGGGCATTGTCCAGTTGAGTTTTGGCATACGGTCACGTCGCAGTGGATGTAGATAAATTGTTCTGCGTCGGTAAAGTTTGTCCACACAAAGCTCATCAGCTTGAACGTTGCAAAGTTGGATTCGTAATTTCTGATAAACATCTTCGCGTCGGCAGCCTCGCCTCCACTGGGTGGAGCAATGCATCTAACAATATTCACATAAATGTAAGCAAGTTGAAATAGAATGTTCCGTTCAATTTTATGAAAAGCAAGAGCAAATCAAACACAAGTACTGCTTACCCGCTTACTACAACCGGGTAATTCGGCAAACCACTGGAGTTTTCAACGCGTGTCGCCCAACAGTCTTTAAGCTGCATACAAAATTGTACCAAAATCAAATGTGCAAACTCTATGGCAGCTAAATACAACATAGGAATAAAAACTCGATTAGTTTTACAATTTTAAAATCTTTACTCAAGCAAATCGACAAAAACCTTGATTTGAATGAATGCTACACATAAGTAGCCTAATGTAACGAGTGTAAGTTGCATTTTTTTTGTAAAAAACCAACTACAATTCATTAATATTTGTTGTCTCAGTGCTTTACCTGCACAATGAAGTCATCGTTGTTTGAAAACATTTCAACAAGTTTAACTTCAGCAAAAATGTTGTTAGGCACAGTGACTTCCCCGGGCAAGCTCTCATTGAAGTGTTCGTTGGTGAAAAAATTTAGCGCAACATCAAAGTTTCCTGTATTCTGAGCTGAAATTTCAGCGGATCTGCAAACAGTTTGCATATATCAAAAATGCATGGGAATGTTTTTATAATATTGTCAAACACCTTACAGTTTTTCTGTAGCCTATCTGTACATTTCGGACGTTTAAGACAAAGAAGAAAATGAGTACAACAAAGAAGTAACAACAATACATTCAACATTTTTGCAATTGTATAACTTGTTGTATTACGTATTAGATTTGTCATGTGCCATAGTACTGGATAAGAATCGTCACAGTTTATTCGTGCTGCTATGCAGCGATCCTGCTAAAACGGATTAGAACGAAACAAACACTTTTTGCGTTCACGCTTATACCTAACTGCACTTTCGCCGTCATGGACGCTGCACTTTCGCCGTCTTGTTCTTGCAAAAACTCGAAAGAATTTCAATTGCCAACAAAAAATTGCCAACAAAAGGACGGACCGTGCCACTGTGCTCTGTCATGTGTCACATGACGTTTGACGTGTGCAGTGTGTTAGTTTTTGCCTCCTTACTCGATTTGTGGTATGACGTTAGAAGACGAGAGAAGAACGTTCGCGTCAAATACACAAGTCACATTGAGCTTGTTTTGAACGTCGCGTTGGATCACGGCAGTGGACGGAGCTAGAAACCGCCAGATCAGGAAAGACACTGACACTATGTCGTTCTCAATCTGTAAACACAAAAAATGTACGTAAACATTCTCAATACAAAAAAGTTTACTCAACAAAACAATGGTAAATCTTTATTTTATTGGAGCGATAAATTCAAATACATTTCATCTTTACTAACTATCTTTTTTCATTGTTCAAAAAATGCAACCGATGATTTGTCTGAGCGTTGTCAATCATTTTATGCAGCGTCAATATGTAAAAACGCATTTTACCTTATAGGCACCTTCACACTGACCGATGTCAAACACTAACACCGGGTCTGGCCCCGTGACCTTGCAGTTGTCATTAAGTTGAGAAAGGGGAGTTTCCCTGTCCAGCGCGATGTAAAGTGTGTCACCGAATTCATAGTCTAATGCAGTGGTTCTCAACCTTTTATGTTTGCGGACCGGTAAACTTCTAAAACAAATTTTGCGGACCGGTGGGCTTTTAAATCAAGATAAAAATATCTGTTGAAATCATACGTGTTAAACGCGGTTCATACGTGTAAACGTGTTAAACACGGTTAACGATTTCTCTGCCTTCAACATCTTGCGTTTTGCAATTGTGATATAAAATTGTAATATATTTGGCGGACCGGCAGGAAAGTTGGCGCGGACCGGCACCGGTCCGCGGACCGGCGGTTGAGAACCACTGGTCTAATGTGTTCTGTTCATCAGCTGTTACCCTGCGAATAGCAACTAAACAACACTCGTAATGCAGCAGCCTACTAAAAGAACAACACATTTTAGCAATTATATCATATTTTTGCTGTTGTTGAGTTGCGTTTTGTTGTTATTAATTAGCTTGGTGAAAGAGACGCTTTAAAACCAAACTGGAAATACCAATACGCAATGGAGCGAAGAGCGGGGGCTGTGAAGGGTATTATATAGCGGAGACAATAGACTTTATATGTATACGTTTTGCTCAATGAGTAACGAAACTGGATTTCGAACTATTTGGTTGGAAAGTATGAAATTATTATCCAATTCTTCCTTTTTTATTCCTTTGAAGGCTATATTTTAATTGTACAACCGAAGGTCTTGTGCGATGTCTAAAAACACCATGCCAAAAATCAAATTTTTGAAGTAACCTAATCATTGCTAATCTCTTAAGGTTTATTAATGTTACATCAATCAAAAAACAAAAACTTACGGGATGGTCAAACCTTCAGTCTGGCACACTCTCATTGATTGTTCCGTTCCTACAAAAAACAATGCATTACTTTTAGTTAGCTTACCCTTTTGAACCAAATAACAAGATTGATTAAATTTTCTGCATTTCCGCATTGCATAGATAAAGTTTTGCTTCAGCACATTTCACTAAACTTGTGTTTCAAAACTATTTTTGTCGTTTTCCACAAGAAGCATCTAATGGGTTTCTTTTTCTCTTTTTCACAACCCAAAAAATTGAAGCTCGTTGCCACTGAATTGACAAAACGACAAATAATGAACATGATATGGTGCAAATCAAATTAATATAATCTTATTTACTTTACGGGTAGATCGGAAAGTTTAAATTTTTTTTTCATCACTATAAACTTTTGAAAATGTACTTAACACATGTATTGTCAGATTTGTTTTTTTTTGTCATTTGCTTTTTGAAATTGCACCAACCTGAGGGAAGGTTGACCGTCGTATTAAATCCCTGCTGAGCACCGAAATTATCACTGACAAAGATAAGAGTAAGATTTGTTGCAGTAACTGTGTGATTAAATCCTCCACCATAATCTCCAGTCAATCTTTCTACATTTCCTTGGTCGTCTTTAAACTGAAAATAATTTCACACCAGTGATCAAGTGTAAAAGATGCTGGTAAAAATCGGGGGTGCATAAGGCCCGGCAAAGCAGACAAATTATGAGGTCGCAAAAACATCTGGGGTTGGTTAATGGATTAAAACTGTTTTTTCAGAAATTTGGGTTTAATAACCGCTCTGACTATTTCGAGTGCCTGGAGAGTTTGTTAGCAGCTTTGTAACCATTGGGAACACATACTAAACAAACAACAGTTAGGACATGATTGCCCTCAAATTAATCTCTATCTACGAGTGAATAAATAAGAATTTTATCTACGAGTGAATAAAAGTTTTTTCAGAAATTTGGGTTTAATAACCGCTCTGACTATTTCGAGTGCCTGGAGAGTTTGTTAGCAGCTTTGTAACCATTGGGAACACATACTAAACAAACAACAGTTAGGACATGATTGCCCTCAAATTAATCTCTATCTACGAGTGAATAAATAAGAATTTTTCTAGATTTTTAAGCAACGGTAAAATGGATGTCTTTGAGTAGTTTAGTTAGATAATCAAAACAAAAATACTGTTGGTAAAATGGCGATCTGTGAGAGTCAATAGGGAAAAAGGTTGTGCACAGTTGGTTTATATAGAAGTTTTATTTGGAGCCAGACATTTCAAAATAGGTTCGGCTTTTGTGTCAATAAAACATGTTTGATTCGAACCTGACTGCAATCTCAGCCACCTTGTGTTTATTAATTGGAAAATCCAAACTCGGGGAAAACTGAGGCTTGATTAAAACCTGGTTTAGTCTGTTTGACTCTGATTTGGAATTTTAACACAAATAACCACTCACTCACGTATAAAAAGTCATAGGTATTCTCGATGGAAAAAGTGGAGAATTGAAACACGAAAGAGGCGCTGCTTTCCAACAGAAATCTCCAAACACAACTGAACAAAACTGGGTAGTTACTCGGAAAGTTTGGAGACTGTAGGTTATAAACCGGGCCGGTAGCATCTTCCCCGCACAAAGTAGCTAAAATACATAAAATACATTAAAGTTTCATAGGAGCTGTCGTGCTTAATTTCAAATGCACAATAAGCGTTAGTTATTTGATAGTTCAACTGCACACAGTACAGCCGGTTAAAACAACGTTGGGTGTTAATCGGTTACTCAGGTACTTAACCATATGCATAAGCACATCTAACCTTAATGTTCTGTCACCGGTTTCACTGATGATACTAAACTAAATGCAATTCTTTGCCTGTAGTAACTAAAAAGAACACACAATAAACATATTATCTTGACTCCAAATTTATAAACTTAAGAGAATGGCCAAGTTCAAGAATTGACTTTTCAGAATTGCACAGAAATAAACGTTTTGGAAAACTTGTTTAATTTCACTTACCAGCGTGCATAACAATTTTTAGTGCTTCCGTTGTAAGGTTTGTGACACAAGATATGTAAGCCTCCACCTTCCAACGTTCCAGCCAATGTACCTTGGTCGTCGGATCCCTCGTAAACCTAGATCAAATACAATGAGGCTAATGGGTAAAAGTTAAACATTAATGGCCATTTTTTAAATTACGACGTAAACCTCGTCAGTTTAAGTCAATTCAAAAATACGATAAAAATGTGGCCGAGTAAAAAGTCAAGGCTAAAATAAGCCTGTTTTGTTCAAAACCAAATTTCGAACTTGTTCCGAAAACCACGTTGTTTTAATTACAACGTTGTTTAATGTTTTAATTAGTTAAAAGAGGGTCATTTTGGTTCGTTACGATATTCGTCTAATCGAGGTAAACGTTTTATATGCGCACATCTGCCATACCAACTGTTTTTCCTGGATAAAATATCGATAAAAAATTGATCAACGGCTAGCAATACGAAAAAATATGTAGGGAGCTCGAAAGTGGACTCATTGTGCGCAAAATGTCCGTCCTAGAGGTTAAAAAGAAATGCACCAACAATATTTTGTGTACCAAAGTCAAAGGCTATACTCACTTTAATGTAAAAGCATATAGAGCCAATAAATGATAAGCTGCAGACAGTGCACACTGTTTCGACCTATAAGGTCTCATCAGTGCAGCTGGTGACGAGAGATCGGCCGCATTGGCTAGTGTAGCCATTCAACGGCACTCCAGTTTGTTCACTGTGGTTCCCAAGCAGTTGCTTGGCCATTGTGAGCCAGTTTCATCTGTGCTGTATGTCCAGTTGTGGCATCGCACAGACTAGGTGATGCATGGGGTTGTACCCTGTGCCAGGGTTGCCAATTTGGCGGTTTTGCCGCCAAATACCTCAAAATTGGCGTTTTTTGAAAGTAGTTGGCACCAAAAATAGCAACTGGCGGTTTGGCGGATATTTTTGTAAAATTTGGCGGTTTATGGAAATGGTTGGCACCTAATTGTTTTATTTGGCGTTTTTGCATTTTGCAAAGGTTTGCGCTCCTGATACAACAAATTACGGCTTAAATCCGCTAGCTGCGCCATTACAATGGGTAGGTTCTGTTTCATTGAATTCCCGTACGTCACACAAGCCCTTTTTGACAAATCAATGCAACAATTAAGAAAAAAATATTAATTGTGGGCTAAAGGCAGAGCTTGTTTGACATCATAAAGTTTGTGTTCCAGAAAACGTGTCAGCGCCGGCAAGTAGCATCGAGTTTATTTAGTTTAAAAAGTTCAACAATGTCGCCAGTCAGTAACGCCGTGGTTGGGAGGATTTTTTCCCTTGTAACATCTATTAAAACCAAAACTAGGAATCGAATGCAGTTGTACCTTCTTGATGCCATTGTAAGAATCAGAGCGGAGTTGATACTGTCTGGCAAATGTTGTAAAGATTTTGTTGCATCGCCAAAAATGTTACATGACTTTACTTCAGATAAAATATATTCTACTGAATATGGCAGTAATGATGTTACTGGTCTTGAAACTTTAATGTGAAAATATCACCAAACTTGTTGTTGTTGTTGTGTCGTTAAACGTCGTTAATAGATCATGTTATAAAAGTGAGTGTCTGTGCTGTAAGGAGACTGATTGTTTGTGGCAAAACTGGCCATGTTAGGGAAAAAGTATCATCGCCAAGTAAAATGCTTAATTGTGGGTAAACAAAATCCTTAAGGTGGCATTTTGTGCGTATGCAGGGTTCAGGGCAAAAACGATGTTTCAGAGTGATTTTTAAAGAATTGTTGGTAAAACTAATTTAAAATGTACACCGCCAGGTGGTGCTCTTAGAACTTTCTGGTTCTGGCCGTACTGGAGAATAAAGTTGCTATTTTTGTAACTGCACGGTGTACACTGGTAAACGGTTATGTGTAGATATAATTATAAATTCTCTACTGACCAGATTTTAAGTATGGACCAGTTTATAATACCTATTTAGCAATATATATAGATGATAATACTCGTTATATATTGCTATTTCTGTAAAATTGGTTTGGCGGTATTTTTGGCATCAAAAATTTTTGGTTTGGCACTTTTTTGAGAGTTTTTGGCACTATTCTGCGTTTTTTATCTGGCAACCCTGCCCTGTGCTCCCAACAAACTGGAGTGCCGTTGAATGGCTACACTAGCCAATGCGGCCGATCTCTCGTCACCAGCTGCACTGATGAGACCTTATAGGTCGAAACAGTGTGCACTGTCTGCAGCTTATCATTTATTGGCTCTATATGCTTTTACATTGATACTGTGACACTGAGCCGACTTCACTGTGGTTCCCAAGCAGTTGCTTGGCCATTGTGAGCCAGTTTCATCTGTGCTGTATGTCCAGTTGTGGCATCGCACAGACTAGGTGATGCATGGGGTTGTACCCTGTGCTCCCAACAAACTGGAGTGCCGTTGAATGGCTACACTAGCCAATGCGGCCGATCTCTCGTCACCAGCTGCACTGATGAGACCTTATAGGTCGAAACAGTGTGCACTGTCTGCAGCTTATACTCACTTTACCTTGCAAAAATGGTCTGCAGCTAGCTCTCCACTTTCAAAATAAGCAATCAATCTTGGGGCATTCTCTGGGTGGATGACACGTCGAGTATAAGTGGTACATTGAGGTAAAATGTTCACTCTTAACCCACTTGTAGTTAAGGTAACTTCCGCTTCGTGACACTGACCGTACGACACTGAACATGAGATTCACCATTAGAAATCAAATCATTTTAACAATCTACCATTCCTATACAATTCTGACATCAAAAAAAATGCTACATGGCGAGTCACGCTAGCTGCAGCGCATTTTCGAATTTTTTCACGGGGTTCGAACCCAGGACACTCCCGGGGACGAATCCCGATCAGGTTTTTTTATGTCTCTATGTGGGTCATTCGCGCAAGATCTTTCGGCCAAGTTCATGCCTCATTTTCGATTTTTCTCCATCCGCTTGTTGCAGTTTATGACAGCGCAATTGTGCTTCGCTATTCTAGGCCTGGTGAGGAGTTTTTACCAGTTTACTGGTACAATGTTTTACACCGGGCCCATAAGACCTGAATGGAATGGTTTTGTCAAAGTATTTGTTTGATTTCAGTCGTTTGAAAATAATTAAAACTTAAAAGATTCTGCAGTGACTGCATAATTTGTTTTTTGACCTTGTTATTGATAACAGAAAACAATGTTTTAAAGCACCTCTGCAAACAACCAACTTGAAGTTGTTCGTGCAAATGCAATATTTTAAGTTACACAATTTTCAATGGTTTCATTTGATAAATTGCAATATTAAGTTTGCAAATTTATATGCCGCGAGTAAATAAAGTTTTAAATGGCTATGTTTTAATTTTAATGATGCCAAAAACCTGCTTACCTCGATGTAATCAACTGATAGAGCAGACGAAAAGAGCAACATTTACCAGTCGAATTGACATTTTGAACGTTTTGTTAGACAAAAGACATCTGTTTTATACCATCTATTGTACCTGCTAATATACAATATAAATGAATTATCAAAAGAAAACGTATACAGTACTGCCAATATAACTTACAACTATATGCATTTGAACATAAACTAGTGCATAAGCATATGTTTGCCTGTCTAATTTTACATTTTTTATTTAGATTTTGTTGAGGCCGACACGCTTGTTAATATAATTAGCAATACCAGTGTTATGCTGCTATTCAGCTGCAACACTTCGTATGCGCCAAGTTGGTTTCCTTTTCTACATTATAACACACTGTGGCATAATTAGGCTCACAGCCAGTGGCGGCTCGTGCCTAAAATTTTTTGGGGTGCTGCTCCAATTTTTAGCCTTTTTTGGACAAATATAAGTTGGCAATATATAGAAAAGCCACATTTCTAGTTTTCTAGTCATTTTTGTGTGTAGAAAAACAAGTAATACAAATCTTAATTAGCAACTCCATTTTGACGTAATGGTTGTTACGCAATAATGTACACGGGTGTAAACAGCAGACGGTATCATTGGGGAATTTTGTTTACTTGCACAGCGACGGGCCAAACTCTATAACATGCAGTAATAATGTGGCACAAAGAACATTATATAGAAAAAATATATTAATAAATGAGTCGAAAAAGGTCTAAGTATTTCAATTGGACAACATTTAAGTAAAACTGGTTATAACAATGACCACTAACTAACACACTTGCTATTCAGTCATTAACATGGCCATGTTTCATTTAAGTAACTTATAGTCACAGTCAACGTTTTCAATATCCTATGACACTTCACAGATTATTGCCATACAAAAAACTAGCCATAAAGCTTTTCATTGGAATCATAACTGACAAATTTAACAACCACATTACATTTGTGTCAGAACTTGTTTATTTAAACATCTTTTCTTAATTTTTGTGTACAACTATTAATTGTTTGTAAGTTTCTTAACTGCTAAACTTGCTGCTTTATTTGGTGGCAAATAGCTTATAATTCCTTTTTTGAAGTACAAAACTCTGCAAGCTTTGAAAATTACAACCCTGTCACTTAAATTTAAAACATATTATTAAACCTTGTGCTTCTATTTTACAACCAAAATGAATCATAAAGCTATAGTTTAAGCAAAATAATTGATAGCTTCTTCCTTGATTTCCAAATGACAACCAAGAAACTGTTTTTTTTCTATTTAGTGCTATCACTGCAAGTGTTGTTTTTTTGGAAATAATGGTGTTCCTTAGAAAAGTTTGCATCCTTTTCAGTGTTGACATCCTTTTCAAGAACTGTTTTGCCTTTGAGAGACTTATGGAAATTGCTGGCTAACTGGCTTTTCCTTTAAAAGTTTCAGTAACTTTTCTAACAACAGGATATGTTTGGCGGTCACTACTATCTCCCCTGTAGA
Source organism: Phallusia mammillata (assembly GCF_965637545.1). Classification (NCBI taxonomy): domain Eukaryota; kingdom Metazoa; phylum Chordata; class Ascidiacea; order Phlebobranchia; family Ascidiidae; genus Phallusia; species Phallusia mammillata. Next base: position 10,194,523 of record NC_137254.1, on the reverse strand, counting down.
ATGTTCATTCTTAAGAAACATTTCCTGTGAAGCACTTTAGCAGCTACTGTTTAAAGAAACATAACATGTCCATTATATCAATACACAAGATTGCACTTGGTTGCAAATACTGTCCACCAAAACTTGAAATTGTCATCACTAAGGTATTTCAAAATTCCTGTTGCTTGTGCAATTGTTTGTTCTGCATTTAATATTGCCTGAATTTCAGTGAGGCATTTAACTTCACAGTGTGTGTAGTTCTTGTGGTTGCTTATTCCTGCATGACATATTTGGAATAGAAGATGTTTTATCCCAGTTTTCTTAACTTTTTATTCAGGTTTTTATTATAAAGGTTAATCGTGACTTTTCAAAGTGTTAGATGACCTTTTTCAAGGTGGTAGATACACTTTCTAATTCAATAATAACTGCAAAAACTGAAGCCCACTTACAGTCATCTTAAAAATTCACGACTAACCTCGAAACAAATAAATTAAAACATGGCGAAAAAATTGTTTAACTGTACTCACTGTCGAACTTAGAATATAGCAAACGGGTTTGGTTTTGGAGCACAATATAGACCCGGAACAGACATCACTACTACAGCGGCCGGTTCACATGCTGCGTGATTGGTGGAGCTGCGCGAGCCGCAGCACCCAGTCGCCTATTTCGCCCGGCATGTAGCTTTTCCAAGTGCGCATGCGCACAAGTGCAAAACGTCACGATTCGTCATGAAACTGGAGCTGCAGTTCCACCATAGATAACATATTAATGCCCTAATTTTTTTTTTCATGAAAAAAATGCCGATCAAGGCGGAAATTATACTGATAAAAATTATACTTAGGAATAAAAAATAAGTATTATTAAAGTTATCTGTATTGTTGTGATAGGAATATTAGGTGAAAATTTCTAGGGGGTGCTGCAGCTCCGCAGCACCCTAGCACGAGCCGCCCCTGCTCACAGCTATAAACACTTCAAGCCCCATAACACAACGCAGGTGATTCAAACCGGATCAATACAGTTGCGTCGCTTTTCCTGTACTGATGCCGCTTCATCTAATTGTGTTAAACGAGCATTAAGTTATTCTCGTTAGTCGTCAGCGTCTTTTTAAAAACTCCTTTAAAAATATAACTATGCGCATCTAAACGCTCAATTGGATTTTGATCATAAGAATCGCAGAACACATTTTCGGGTTTACAGCTGTTTGTATCTTTCAAGGTATTTTTGATATATGTTACGTCCAATTCTTTTATCACACACACACAACTTAATATAACTCAAACAATTTTATATTTATTTTCAACAATTAATTAGCTCCGCAATGAAAAAGTATCTCTAAAATTTATAAATGCATTCAATCGCAAATAGTTGGCGGTGTGGGTCGAAACCATGCCAGCTGCAGACAGTGTACAATCTGTCTATAAAGTCCCATCAGTACAGATGACTAACAACGTACACTTTTGCTCATATACTATTACATATATATATGTTCTTGTCTGCTTCTATACCACATTTTGTTTTATGCCTTGTTGAATCAAGTGTTGCTAAAGCTTTGTGTAAATCGTTTTACCAATAACGGTATCATATTGCTACCTCTCAGCTAAAACGATTCGTATGGTTTAGGTTTTCTCATATACATCAAAACACACTGCGGCCTAATTAGAGATTACCGGCGCAAACCATCGCAAACCCCATAACACAATGCATGTGACTCAAACCGGAACAATACAGTTTCGGCGGCTGTCCTATTACGATGCATCTCTATCCAACTGGGTTTAACGCGTAATACATAACTCATGTGGTTCGACTATATTATGGAACCTGTATTTAATTATTCGTTACACTTTTAACCGTTTTGGTTTATCACTGAAAAAAAAACATGAAGTTTTTACTTAAATCCTCCAAATCATTCGGTAAAAAAGCCTAATATTTTAGTATTTACTGTTCTTCTTTACACAAACTATCTCCCACATTTCTAGATTTCCAGCCATTGTTTTGCGCAGAAAAATAAATACAAATCTCTAGCAACTCCATTGTGACGTCATTTTCGTTACGCATTAATGTACACGAGTGGAAACAGCAGACTGCATCATTGGGGAATCTTGTTTACTTGCATGGCAACGGGCCAAACTCAATAACGTGCAGTAATACTGTGGCACAACAACAGACGTGACACGGACTCGAAACAAAGCGGTTGTAAATACGTTAAAATACAACAACAATATATGGTACAAAATAGAAATAAATGAGTCGAAAAGTATTTCAGTTGGACAACATTTAAGAATAAGTGGTTATAACATAGACCACTAACTAACACACTTGCTATTCAGTCATTATGGTCATGTTTCATTTGAGTAATTTATAGTCACAGTTATTGTTTCAACATATTCTATGACACTTCACAGATCTTTGCCACACAAAAAAACTTGCCAAAAAGCTTTTTATTGGTATCATACCTGACCAATTTAACAACCACATTACATTTGTGTCAGAATTTGGATTTGAACATCCTTTCTTTGAATTTTTTTGTGCAGACTATTAATTGTCTTTCAGTGTGCTTACAATTCTTTTTTTTAAGTGCAATACTCCTCCAAGCTAATTTACCACACTCTCACTTAAATTTAAACCATTTTATTAAACCTTGTGCCTCTTTTTACAACAAAAATGAATCATAAAGTTTTAGTTTGGCCAAAATAATTGATAGCTTCTTCCTTGATTTCCAAATGACAACTAAGAAACTGTTTGTGTTTTTTCTATTTAGTGCTAGCACTGCAAGTGCAAGTATTTTGGAAACAATGGTGTTCCTTAAAAAAGTTTGCATCCTTTTCAGTGCTGAAAAGAACCGTTTTGGCTTTGAAATAATTATGGAAATTGCAAAAAGGATTTTTCATCTTAATAATTTAACTTGTCAAAACATCATCTAAATCAGTGCTCTTCAACCTTTTTGGTGTGGTGAACCCTTAAAGTTGTTGTGGCGAACTCATGCACCCTGTTTACTTAAAAGGTAGACTAATATAAAAAGCGATATGAAAAATCGTTATGCATATCATCTTGTCAATTAACTCCAAGCATATGTTCGCGACTTTTCTTTGAAACATCAGCGAAAAACCAACACTCGATATCGTAACATCACCCGAATGTAACACAGCCACTATCAAACTAGGCACGGGGATAAACATTTGAAAAAGTTGACCTGGGTCATTCATGAGTTTAAACCTACATCTTTTTTAATATCTTGAAAGTCAAATGTTAATGGTTCACTAAAAGTTTGTGATGCACCCTTGCATACCTTTTGGTATGCTGGTACACCCCATGCGTATTTTGGTGCACACCGGTTGAAGAGCACTGATCTAGATTATTTTCAAAGTAATCATGAACATCAGCAGAAACGTTTTTATTTCAGTAACTAGCTTTTCCTTGTCAACAATGGGATATGCTTGGTGGTCACTACTATCTCCTCTGGAGAATGTTCATTATTAAGAAGCACTTCTTGTGAACCAATTTAGCAGCCACTGGTTAGAGAAACAGTACATGTCCATTATATCAATACAAATGATTGCATTTTGTTGCAAATACTGTCCACATGGTGTGTTAAGAAACCAAAACTTGAAATTGTCATCACTCAGGTATTTCAAAAATCCTGTTCTGCATTTGCTTCTGCAATTGTTTGTTCTGCATTTGATATTGCCTGAATTTCAGTGAGGCATTTAACTTCACAGTCACAGAGCTATTTTTTGGTAGCATTCAGAACTAAAACTGAGTTATTCTTGTTGTTGCCTATTCCTGCATAACATATTTGGAATAGCAGATGTTTTATCCCATTTTGTCTTAAAACTTTTTAATTCATTTATTTGTTCTAAAGATAATCGTAACTTTTCAAGGCGTTAGATGACCTTTTTTTCTTTTTCAAGGTGATAGATACACTTTTTAATTCAATGATAACTGCAAAAACTGAAGCCCACTAACAGTCATCTTAAAAAGTCACGACTACCCTTTACACAATAAATTGAAAAATGGCAAAACAATTATTTAACTGCACTCTCTGTCGAACTTAACAATACAATACACGGGTTTTTGGCTTTGGAGCACAGTAGACGTGGAACAGACAACACTACCGGCCGGTTCACACGCTACGTGATTGGTGGACTGCGCGAGCCGCAGCACCCAGTCGTCTATTTCGCCCGGCATGTAGCTTTTACGAATGTGCGCATGCGCACAACTGCAAAACGTCATAAAATGTCACGAATCTGGGGCCGCATAGTCTTGTCATATTTTTTTTAAAGGAAAATGATACCGATCCAGGCGGAAATTATACTTAAAATATATTGCTAAAAATATAAAAAAATAAATATAATGAAAATTATCTGTAGTATTGTGGTAGGAATATTAAGTAAAAATATCGAGGGGGTGCTGCATCTCCGTAGCACCCTAGCACGAGTCGCTCCTGTGTTTCGCAATCATAAACTTTTGGGAAACAAGGCACGCAATGCACAACAACTGAACCACTATTATTTCAAACGAAAATGCAACGGAATGTTTGGTATTCAAATATGAACTACAGCAATTTTGTGTGCTCATCGTATATAACGCTTTGCAGCTGCAGAGCATTTAGTCATGCCTCACAATTTGTACCCTCCATCGCTTTGCGCCCCATAACGTGTTAACGTTGCGCAGTTATTTCCGGCTTGGTGTTTGTTCAGGGCAACTGTAACATTATGTGTTCCTTAAAATCAAATGGCGACGCATTTTTAGGTCTCGAAAAGCACTGAACTAAGGAGGAGTGTTCTCTTCTACCTAGTTACACGGGATAAGTTGAACCAACCAGAGCAACTTTCTACACCACACAACACAAAACGGTTAATTGCAGTGGCAGGAAGCTCGTCGACCAAACTTGTTTTAACTTCTGGTAAGAAATTCGAAAAAACATTTTTCAAAAAAACAATATCTGAGAATGGTAGATTTTTATGTATGAGAATAGAAACGTTTGTGCGAAACAAACCATAGCGGCACAAGTATCAGAATTGTAAGTAAAGTCTTCGTGCCTATACCTGCAATAACAGTAACATAGGATCAGGTTGGTCCCTAAACCATTCCGTTGGCTAAAAAATGTACCCTTGGGCGTGGGGAAATCCGAACCAATTACAAGATTCTTTAAGGGACTAACGATTTACAAATGCCTTACAACTTGGACGTGCTGAAAGCTCTGTTGTTGGTGCTGTGCTAAGAAACACATGAAGCAAGCGCAGAATTTAATTTCTACCGAAAAACACATGTAACGCTTGATGAAGGTAGGAAAGAAAAACACAGCAGTTATAATTTTGTTATTTGTCTGTTATGTTGGGCGTTTCCAAAAAACGACGTTAAAAATTTTGATGCAAAAGAATCAGCTATTAGGCGTTTAAAACTTTCATGCAAAAAAATCAGTCACTTGGCAACTTTGGTAAACACGACAACACCATTATTGTGGCGCTTATACTTTTTTTAATACATCACTGCTGCTTTGGAAATATATTGCATTCTGTCCAAAGGCAATATATTTGCAAAGCAGCAATGTATTAACAATTTGTGGTGTGTTACATGCAAAATGTTTATTAATTGTAGTTTGTGGTGCAGGAATATGCTTTTTGTGATTATAATGTATCTATTATTACGGCCAACCAACTAAGGGTTTTTAAATCAAACAGAAACCGCAACGACTTACCGAAAATCATTATGATTGCGGAACCGTAAAAAATCCATTTTTCACTTCGTTAAAAGTGCTGTGATTTTAACCAAACAAATTTATATAATGCAAAGTTTTCACTGGCACTAAACATAGTATTTCGGGGGGGTTCCCGAATGTCGGCTCTCATTAATGACATGTAAAAAACGATTAAAAAATAGATGCCAACTTCAACAACTACATGCGGTCAAAGTGACTAACTTGGGCATCTTAGGCATAACTTGGGCATCTTAGGCAATTTTCTTTCTTTTCTTAACGATCTTATTTTAGTAAAATGCGCAGATTTTTACACTTTTTGGGGTTACGAAGTATGATAGGTTAAGAACTACTGATTGAAACAGTATGGCGTCAAACACACACACAAAAAAAAATTTCAACAGTTTGTTCATTTGCGTGACTTTCTCAAAGCACAGTCATCTGTACAAACGTGTACCAACACCAAACATCAGATATTTTGAAAATGTTACAAGACAAATATGCCTTATAATATAATGTTATATGGAAATATTTACTAATTGCTGCTTTCCTATACTTGATGCATGCCATCAGGAATATATGATTGCCTTTTTCAGCGTTTCATTTTTTCAATTAAGACACAGAGCTGATGTATAACGGATGCATTTGCTTGTTCTGTTCTGTTGCGAGTAACTAGTCCAACACAGTGCTTAAGTGGAAGTAGAACATAGTTGTGATTAGCTTCTTTCTAGTGTTTTTGCATTCCACAGTCAGAGTGTTATTTTTTTGTGTAACTAAGACATTTTTTAATCAGTGTTACGTCAGGCATCGTTGTACTTAAAAATGTCTCATCATATGATGGTTTTATTTGTTTGCTGGATAGGAATGTTTATCGTCCTTTATGCTGGAAGTGAAGGTATTTTTTAGGTCATTGGTAAAACTAAAGATACTATGTCAAATTTAAAGTATTCAACACAGTTTAACACATATATTAACCAAATTTAGTGCAATTTTTCTACTAGGTAATATAAAAATATTACGTTGTATAATTTATGCTTGTGTAAACATGTTTTTTTGTGGTTTCAGTTCACCCAACTTCACTTGATACAAGATGTCGACAAGAAACTGGCTTTACCCGTTGCATAGGTAAATATTACTTTATTATTGTTGTGGTCGATAAAATACATGATTTGTGTCAAACTTCTTGCTTGTATATAAAAATTTACCTTCATGTTTTGTTTGTTTAGTTTGTTGGCGTGATACTTCAAATGCAACTTGTCCTGCTGGGAAAAAGATTCAAGTAATTTCAGCTCTTTATGGACGACTTCAGCCATACTCAGAGTAAGTGTAAAAAGCATTCGGGTGTATTCAGTCAATCCGACGACCAATCTGAGTTATTTGAACTTTTGCTTTAAGTTTGCTTTTATAAAATTTCACTTGATTTTTGAACTCTTCTTTACCATAGTTTTTGTCAGTGTTGACACTTTGGCTTGTAAAGCAAGATCAACTTTTAAAATATCCTCGCTCCCGAATTTTCTTTGACGATTGTGCTGCTGGACAGGTATGAATTTCAATCGAGCAATTTACAAATATATTTTTTCGGAGTTGTATTTAAAACAGTGCAGTCGTTTACGAAGAGCGACTGATGGTTGTCGTTTAATATCGTGTTTGTTTTAAACAAAATTCAAAACAGTAACTGGTTTATTTTATTCTTTAGGGTTTGTTACGGAACCCCTTCCAAGGAAGCTTTAAACTGCAATGGATCTGAAGATGTGACCAAGATTATGGATTTGTGTCAAGGCAAACCTTTCTGCTTACTTTCCACATCTGGTTTCACTGATCCGTGTGTTAGCACAGAAAAATACATCGATATCAATTTCACGTGCTCCACACCAAAATGTAAGTTACCAGCAAAATATTTAATTTTTAACACAAGATAAGTCTGAATCCTTTTGTCAAATATTAGCAATCTCAGATGTTCGGTTACTTCATCCAGTAAACATCTATTTAAAATATAGGGCCTACTACATTTAGGAGTTGTTTTTGTAGCGCTAAAATAAATCAAGTCAGATCTTCTACAAAGACTTACAATATGCCCTGCAAACTTTAACACGGGCAACACCACCAGAATCTTTTATGGTCACGAAAAAAAGTTGACTTTCGAAACACGACAGTATTAACGGCAAATCACATTTTATTCCTGAATCAATGACAACTGTGTTGGAATGCAGTACTAATTTCGGCTTTAATCAAGTCGAATTGATTAAACAACAAACCGTATTACTGATAATACTAAAGTATGAACAAACAGTGTTGGAAATAGTCGAATAAATTCGGGAACAAAGGTATTTGTAATGTTATGGTCATTATAAAAGTAAATGACTCACTGAATTTTGATAGCTGTTTCTAGTGAGCCTAAACCTGTGCCCCTCTTGAATACAGCTCGTAGCCCCCCTTGCTAGCCATGGAACTGCTTGAGACCACTTTACTAGAGCAATGTTTCTCAATAGCTGTGACATGATAATTTGGCAAGGAGATTAAGAAAAATATTTATAACTTATAAATACTTAATCCAATGCGTGTTCAAAAAAAGTTTAAGCTTAATAATTTTACGAAACCTTTGCAAGACCACGTAAGAAAGTTTTGAGAAACACTGTAATAATACATGACAATTTTGTTGCAGATGAAATGAATGTGGAAGCGCTAGGGCATCGTAATCCTGTTGGAGCAAATAGTTTCGAAAATCTCGAACAAGAAATCGAGAATGTTGCGCAGAATCACCCCGAAACAGATGGTAGAACCTATAAATTCGAATATGGTCAGTTCCACATCGCAGTTACAAAGATGTATGAAAATACATACAAATCATTCCTTGAGCTAGGATCATCTCACATCAACTTCACATTACAAACAAATAACGTTAGTCGAATCGTTGCTACTGTCTTTGTCTATAATATAAACCAAACAAGCAATACGGATGCCCAAATTATCAATGCGAGTTCCCTCGCAGTAACCAGGTATATGGCTGCTGAAAACACAACCTTTATTGTCATTAATGGCTGGGACACTGATACTTTCCGGCGTTCATCCAATGACACAGCAGGTAACGATCAACTACAAGGAAACGCAAACATCGTCGTTACCCCAGCGTCGTCTGCATCGGTTTGCAAGCAGATCAAAAAACAAAAAGAAAATTCAACAAACCTGATGATTAGAAAACTAGAACCTACATGTCTTTTCGTCGACCGATTATCGAAGAAGTACTCTGACGTAGGCTGCGTCACCAACATTGATGACGTAACAGGTGACGTCACTTGCAAATGCAATCATCTAACTATTTTTACCGTGCTTCTGGCAGTGGAAACCATCACAATACCTGAGGGGGTTAAGGTAGATAAATATACTACTTTAGTGAATAATTGCATTTAAATTGACTTATTTTTTTTTATTTTTTTTTTCAGATCACATCTTACACAACAGAGGCAGCATCTGTAGCATTTCTCATTGCCACCATAGCTATACTCTGCATACATCAGCGAAACGAGGATAGGACTCCCGTTCAAATCAGCTTGTCATTGGCTCTTCTGCTTCTTCACGCCACCAACATATCACATGACCTCGCGGTATCGCATGAAATCTCATGCATGATTTTCACGGTGACCGTGCATTACCTCTTCCTGTGTGTTGGTAAGCATGCAGGTTTTAAACGCAAATCAGTGAAATCGGAGTCATAACCTTGATTTCGTTTGCAGGAATGTGGCTCCTTATCGAAGGTGTTCGTCTAGTGATGGCCATCTCATTCCCATATGCATTTGAGGCACAAGATCCGCAAAACCGCGTTAGGGTCTTTATGGTCGTTGGTTGGGGCGTCCCAGCTCTTACAGTGGGTGTTGCTGCGGGTGTGGGGTTTTTCCACGATACTTACATGAAACCCCAACCGTTATTTGAGAAGTGTAATGATTTCGAAAACCAAACTTCATGTATTCCTAAGTATGACAGATGCTGGTTGACTCCCGGTACTCCGATCTTCTACACTTCGGTCTTCGCTCCTCTTGCTCTCATACTCTTCATGAACATCATGATCATCGTGAAAACCACACACGTGATGTACAACACAAGAAGGTTGCAAAACAGAGACGAGAATCCGGAAGTAGAGAATGCGCTGAGAGCAGCAAAGTCATTCTTTCTTCTGCTCGTAATGCTTGGAGGGACTTGGAGTTTGGCATTATTCACAGGTGTGTTGCGTACAAATAAAAACATGTATATTGATACCCAATCATTAAGCTTCATGGCGTGGAGACTGTTAAACTTTTAGATCTTATTGAATCAGTTCAGCTTCGACATAATATTTGCATTGTAGGCTAGTGTAGTGCCTCACAAAATCTGTTGGATGTCACAACTGCCCATAAACCACGTAACAACTGGAATTACTTAGTACCAAAATGGTTTTGCTTCAATGCCAATTCACGCAATATTGCTTTCAATACGTCCCTTTTTGCACGATTTAGAAGGTTTTACTAACATTAACAAATCTTCCAATATCCTTTTGGTCAATTGTAATCAGCTTGTGTATCACCAAGCAGATATCTCATCCCACCTTTTCCCAATCACTACATTTGACACATTCTAATTTTGTGCGTTTTTGCAGGAATCGGGAACGATATTTCGAACGAGGTGTTCATGTACATCAACAGCCTGGTTAACGGATCGCAGGGAATCGTCATCTTCCTGCTGTATTGCGTCATGAATCGCGTCATCAGACAGAAAATTCTACCGTGTAAGACTTGTTCTAATGAACAGCAACGAAACAGCGCAGACACTGGCTCATCGCAACTACGTTAAATGGTTAAGTAGCGCAATTTTGAAACCACCTGTTGAGCGATGTGTTTCAACACATTGACGTTTTTTGTTCAAGTCAGTGCAATAATGGCATAATTATTTTAGTTTTTTTATTAGATGTGTATAACTTGTCATGCTATTAATAGCACCATTGTCCATGCAACGTCGGTGTAATCGGTGCGATTGTTAAGTTTTTTTGTTCTTGTTTGATTCAAACTTTCCGCGTTGCGCTTTATTGGTTTTTTTTTTATAGCAAAACATTTAAGCTCTCATTATTTCTGTTGTACATTAAATCACACTCAAACACATGAACATAATGATGTCACATCGTATTCCAACGTACATGTTGTTTTTGCATATCAGTCATCTTTTCACCGGAATCTGTGATGTTACGATTTGTCAGCCCGTGTATTTTCCCGCTGTAACAGCTCTCCCTCTGTAGGCGTTTGTCTGTCTTTTTATCAGAAACTTCTTTACATAACCTTTATTGCACCATGGCTTAACATGCTAAGCGGTTGCTCGTATAGTGTTGTTCACATATTGGCAACAATGTAATGTCCTTCTGCTGAAACGTATTTGACACATATCAATTCGGCAATTTTTCAAGTTTCCAACTACCTAATTGAACAAGATTACAATTTTTTTAACGTTCCAAGTGTTAATAGTCCAACACCATTAAATGTGTATGTTCTGTACGTCTGTTGGGGGCCAATTTCCAAAGTAAGCAAAAACGTATTTTTTTAGTGCTGTGATGCTGTATTTTTTTTATAATTTGCTTTACTTTAAGTCTATTGTTTGAAATGTCACTTTTATGGTTGCATGATATTTTCTTTATTGCCTTTTTGGATACATTATGCTTATGTGGATATAACAGTAATAAACGTGTGTGATTTCACTTACTTCCTGTAAATGTTTTTTGAGAAAAGATTATTAGAACCATGTAGGCAGCAGCAGCCGTAAAATTAACCTAAAAATATTTACTATAGGTAATTTAAATTACTTCCAAATGTTTGTAAAATGAGAAAAAGAATAAAAGCCATAAGATTGACAGCAATTAATAAAACAAGAAACTAAAACAGCTAGGATGTTTTCTAGTCCAGGTCCCTTGGTACGAAGCATTTTAGCAGGGGATATGAGATAGTTTGTTCAGTTCACCAGGTGATTAGATCAGAAGCTAAATAACTATTTTAGTGACCACATACTTCATCGGTCAGGCAAGTTGTAAGCGCAGTTCTTTCCATACATTATGTACCCGTAATGAATTCTGTAACATTCTAGCCCATATTCGCTTTGTGTGGCATGTTTTCATTCGACAGTGTGTTTTATGGTAATGTTTTCTGTCAGGTATTTAACAAATAGCTTAAACTGAATGTTTAAATGAACGTGATTGGAATGTATTGGCCGCCTGTTCAACGAACACCTATGTAATGGTTTGAGTTGCTCTCGTCAGCCATTAAACCATTTTTTTATTTGACGTTTTTTTTTCAAATTTCAAAACTCCCAGAAACAAATCCCGATTAGGTTTTTTATGTGTGTATGTGTGTCAGGCGCGCCGGACCATTCGGCCAAGTTCCTGTCCACCAGCCATTACCCCATCCAGCCTATAAATGTTGCTTTTGAATCTCTAGCTCCCACTTCTGGCGATTGCTATTCACTTGCGAATGCAAAAAAATTGTTTCGACGGAAAACACAACATTTGCAAACAAGTCAGCAATTTTCCATAAGTCTGCACCGGCTGCGATTCTAGCAGCTTCCTTGAGCCAAAAACACAAAAACGGTTAATTGCAGTGACAGGCAGCTCGTCAGCGAATTTATTATCTTAACTGTTGGTAAAAAATGCAAAAACTATTTTTTTTCTGGAGAAAAATGATTAAAGTTTATGCAAAACAAACCATAGCGGCACGTATCACAAATGTAAGTCAAGTTGGGCCTTTCGTAAAGAGTTTGACCAAATTTCAGGTTATGTTCGGGCTTCATTGGAATTAACAGGCGTAAATGGGACCTGATTTCACACTCGGCCAACACTGTTTCGTTATTTCATCTCCATAAATGCAGATTGACTTTATTTTCAATAAATTTCGGGTACAGGTCTGTTTTTTGTGATGGTCCTTTTAGATTATAGCGGTTTTGAACCCAGTTTGGACATTTTACATTTCTGACACATGTTCATAAACCACAGTGCGGCAGGGCGACAAAAAGCGTTAAAGAGAATAAAGTTGGTTTCAAGCATTCTTACGCAGCAATGCTTCAGCCAGAAAAAAATTGCTTGTGGTGGGATTCGACCCAAGACATTTTCAGGCTTGGTGCTCTACCAACGCTCTGCAGCATGGACGTGCTAAAAGCCCAAAACGCTGGTGCAATGTGATACAAACAAGGAACAAATGAAAATAAAAAAGCAAGCAGACAACTCAATTTCCTACCGAAAGGCCAACAACAATCAACGAATGCAAACACGTGAAACGGTATAAATAAAAAAACAAAACGAAAAAAACAGCCATGATTTTGGTATTTGCATCTTATGATTTTAGGCTTTTTTGAGCATAAATTCATTGCTGAGATCAGCCCTGAAGTGTTCATGTAAACCAAAGATCACAGTACACACATGTATAAATCATAGTACGTAGGCAAGTCGGTCTGGGTTGGGATTCGAACCCCCCTACAGGAGCACATCCAGGGCTGGCTCTTCCAATAGACAGCTACCTGCCTCGTATACTATAACGTATACAGTAGGCCAAGCGTAGTTTGATCCGCTTAATTTTCGCAATGACAAGTTTCTAGTTGCCAATTATACAGAACAAAATATAGTGCACAGGAAAAAAACGTCCGCGACAAACGTAAAAAAACAAGGAAAATGCCAAAATGTAAACGCTTCTGCTCCATTAACTACCCAACTTCATTATGTGGTATAAACAAACAATGCAAATTTCTACATATTTTCTAGAAGTAGTAGAAAAAGTATTTTGTTTGTTGCAGTAAACAACCGTCCATTGATTTTACAGTGTAACCAATTCGTCGTTTTTGCCCCGTTGACTTGCAAGCGGATAAACTTCATTATCTTGGTCCATGACAAGTTCTGCAAAATAAAAACATATGTAAAATATTTTGGTATTTTTCCGACAATTTTCATTGGGCTGCCACAAAATTAGTTTGGGTTAGGGTTAGATCAAAATGTTGTGACTCTACAAGCTGGGTTAAAGCCTGATTTATGGCCACAAAAGTGTACATATTGTATTTTTAGGCGGGTATATTATGTTGCTTATTAGTATACCCAAGTTATGCCAATGCCTACGACGATTTGTCCACAAAATAGTTTAAGCTTAATATGATTAGAACCTTGTTTCGATTTTGGACTAAATTGAAACAGTTCCTGCATCGGAAATTTGTTTAAAAACAAGATAGGTGGCTTTACTACATAATGACGACTTATATATGTCACATTGTATTTCATACTTAACCACAAATAAACACCATAAGCCATACGTGTAACGTATATACGTATGTTACTTAAGATTCTATTTCAATTAGGTTACCTACCAGTGACTTCACGTTTTTCTGATTTCGTCATGCCGCGGCGCTAGCGACCAGAAATTGAGACAAATCGACGTCCACGCCAGGGCGTAACTGTATCCAAATGGAAAAACAACCCCTCCTGGAGTTGCAAGCAGAATTTGAAAGGTGAAGATAACAGATGATGTAAGCATACATAGACCTGTAAACATAATTATGTTAGATTGTCATAGTACGCCAGGCCTATTAAAGGCGTAATACAAAATCAGCCGGTCTCCCAAGCATTTCCATATGGCAAGGCAAAGGCTAGAAAAATCTAGTCTTTCTGGGACGTGCGCTTCAGGGCTGATCCCAGTGTGAATATATTCATCTTACGTTAGACTGTTTTACGATTTTCTTTTTTCTGTTATATTTACGTAACGGCCTTTTTGACGGTTCGTAGATTTTTCAAAAACCTCAAAATGTAACTATGGTTTAGGCCAGTGGTGTCTAAACATTTTTTTACACATAGATGAATAACTGGGATCAGGCCTGAAGCGTCGATGCAGACCAGCGATCACGGCGCACTCATATATAAATCACAGTACGCCAGGCCCATTGGAGGCGCTATACCGAATCAGTCGATCACTAAGTGTTTGCCACATGACAAGCCGTAGGCTAGCAAAATCTGGCCGCGGGCCTAACTTTGGATGCCCCTAGTTGAGGCTTATACAGCTATTCAACTCAGGGTTTTATCTTAGAAGTAGTCAAAATTACGAAAACATTTATCCAAACTGCTTATGTTGAACGATTATAAAGATATGTAATTTGCTCCATGCGCCACCCAGTGTCAATCATCATTGCTACAAACGGCCACAAAGGGCACTAGCGCTAAAGTTGAGTACCATGAGAATATGTTAGAGCTACTAACACAAGAACTCACTGCATATAGGTTTGCCAACTACTTATAAATGGCGCACAGTTATAAAAATTAGTAGTGCGATCGGGATATGGTTAGGAACGAAACTTAGCGTAAAAGACTAGGTTTTTAGGTTGATTTTAATGTTATTTTTATTATCATAAAACCTCAGCCCAACCCTAACTGCCCTAACCGTCAACATTTTTATACAAATTGAATTTAAAATAATTGCAAATGCCTATAAATGAGTTATTGCTAGTATGCCTAAATGCTTTCGACCTTTTTCAGTAATTAATCCTCATTTTTGAACTAGAAGGGTGGCTTTCTGATATACTTCCATTTTATATATTCTATACGATATTTACCAATTTACTATACACATCATTTGATCTACAAATATGATTGTTTTTGTAAACAAAAACTAATGGGTCCCCACACGCGTGTTTGTGCGGATTTACGGTAAACAAATGTTGCGGTGACTTTTAGATTTTTAAGGACAAATTTTTAGAAAGCATTAACCCAACAATAAACATTTTTTGTTCGTATTCTTTTTGCACTCTTATTGTCATTTAATTACAAAAACATTAAAAAAGAACGAAACAAATACTTTAATTTAATCTCTTGCTTTGACCCAGATATTGCCGTCCAAGGTCGGGTTTTAAACACATTTTTTTCTAGAAAGCTGTAACAGTTGTGTTACAGACACTTTAAATTAAAAAGCAATTTGCTACAAGTGTACACATAATAATTCGTTTTTCATTTAACTTTGTTTCGCAAAACCATTGACCTGTAGTAACCTCTCAGGGTGCAACGACTGTTTGACCTATTGACACCGTTTTCAATAGCACGCCGTCCTTACTGTTCAACAACACCGTTTAACCTAATTTATACATGCCTTGAGTGTTGATTCCTAAATTTATTGCCAAAAAAACACTACGTTATGACGAAAGAAAGTTCTGAACTGTGTTAGTAATACCTACTAGTTGACCTTAAGTAACCCGTGGTCATGCGGCGGCCGACCTGACAACGAGCATTTAAAAAAAACATTTATCTTGCAAAAATGTCAAGTTTATTTTTTCAACTTTATTTTGATTAACAAGTTTTGCTTGACATATACGAAACCGAAGCACGCTTATTAGGTTTAAATCACGTCATAGGTGTGAAACCTTTGCCAAAACTGAAAATGTGAGTGATAACTTAATAAAACGAAATAGCATTGCTGTGCAAAACAGCTGATTTCTGATCACCAAAACGACGTCTCGTAAAACGTCTGTCCGACGTCAAGCTGAGCCCTCCTGCTATCGTAAACCAGTGAGTTACTCTCTTGGTACTTCTGCCTACAGTGTCTTTCTTGACCAAACGAGCGTTAGACACATTTACGTTTCGGGGGCCTGTGGGTGAACCGCTGGGTAATTCGGGGTCAAACTTCTGGAGGATCAAGTTTGGATTAATAACTAACATATGTCCAAATTTGAATAAATCTGAAGCACTCTTTCTTTACCAAACGAGCGTTACAAACCAGCGTTAAAAATTTTACGTTTCGGGGGCCTGTGGGTGAACCCTTGGGTCATTCAGGGTCAAACTTCAGGAGGATCAAATTTTGGTTAATAACTAACATCTGACAAAATTTAAACAAATTTGAAGCACTCTTTCTTGACCAAACGCATATAACAAACCATGTTTTAAAAATTTTGCATTTTGGGGGCCTGTGGGTGAACCGCTGGGTCAATCGGGGTCAAACTTCAGGAGGATCAAATTTAGATTAATAACTAACATCTGTGCAAATTTGAATAAATTTGAAGCACTCTTTCTTAACCAAACGCGTCTAACAAGCCAGCGTTAGACAGAAAAAAGAAAAAAAGAAAAAAAAAATACGGACAAAAACAATATGTGTCCCCTTCAGGGAAGGGGACCCATAATTAATTGTAGACCTAAAACAAATGTTGCCATGCATGGTTTATGAACGCAAAATTTTGCTAACTTTCAAAAACATATTAGTGTACCTCATGTCAGCAGGGATTAACTTCGCTTTACGAAGGTAGACACTGTTGATAATTACTACAAAGGCGTATGTTTTACATTTGACGTGTCTACCAGAGCGCATATTTTGTATTGATTACTCAGTAAAACGCCCCAACAAAAAATGCTACAGAAACCAATGTTACGTAATGGTTAAAAGGCGTATACTTAAATGCAGAAACCTGGGAACTAGGGTTGGCCTGATAATACTGTATCGGCGCCAAGACCCGATGCTCATGGAATATCGGTACTCGCTCGGCACCTTGGAAGCATCGGCCGATACTATAAAATACGGGTAAACGTGCTTAGCCGGTAGTTTTAGCCACAATGTTTTGCGAAAAGTCGATTAATATAGACTTCCGACTCATCTTGTTTGTTTTCAAAAACATACAACATGTGCCGAAAGAACGATTTGCCGAATCAGCAAATTTAAGAGCGATTCGGTTTCCAAGTGATTAGTTGTATAAGGTAAAAAAGACGTTTAAACAAAGCAGTGTAAACCGGCGATCACGACATACGCAATCATAAATCCCAGGCCTTTTGAAGGCGCAATATTAAATCAAGACGGTCTCCCAAGCATTTAACACGTGGCAAGGCACATACCAGAAAAATCTAGCATGCGGTAGGATTCGAACCCAAGACAGGATTCTTTCCGGGATTTACGCTCTACCAACTGATTACACTAGGCTTAGTCGTAAACCCACCCAAAGTTGATTCACAAGAACCGTTGCCCGCCTCGTATGCTGCACTTGTCAGCTTCGTACTTAGGGGTAGCCATTTTAGGGAAGGGGGTCCATAACAAGTAATGGAAGTTGTAAAGGTTTCAAAAAGCCGTTTGTCTACACTCATTTGTCGTTTTACCTATAAAATTCGATTACACGGCATTCGATAGTATAGCGTGTTTTGTTGTTGTTGTTGTTTTCATGTATTGTTATAATTAGATTCATGTATTTAGTCACTTATGTTTATTGGTGGCTCAAGATATTTTTATGTTTGTGCCTTCGCTAAATATCTTGAGGGTGAATACCTAATTCATGCTGATTGGGCTGGAATGTGTCATATGGCTGAAATAGGGCGTCGCCGCTTGGTTCAGCAGCGTTTTTCGAAGTGATGCAGTAACATTGTTCATTGCTTTCATTTTAGATTGTTTAGTTTAACTATGCGTTCCTGAAAAGCCAGTGTGTGGGAGTAATGGTTTTCGTTGTGAGCTATTATTACAGAGTTCTGGGCCATTGCAAAAACTAGGACTGTTGAAATATTTTTGTAACACTAGTTATATTATTCTACGTTCTTACGCTTACCTGAAACAAAGATAAGAACATTTGCTAAATTTTCCCATCGTTTGTGTTTGGCAGCGTGATGCAATATAAGAGCGAGGATTTGAAAAATGGCAGCAATCAAGAGCAGAAGTGCCACAATTCTGGCAAACACTGGAACCAAACCTGAAACAAAATTTACTTCTATTATCATGCTAATCATAGGACTATGCTTTCGGGTTGGTTTGGACTGGAGTTGAATAAAACAAACGTGAATCGCGCCTGTCTATGCACTCAGCCTTATTTGTGCTACAAATTGACCAAAGTTTAGGGCTAAGTTATTGTTTAATAAATCGAGTTCGGGTCAGGTTTTCAGCCTGTACTTTGGGGTCCAATTTCATACCCGCTTTCAACCCTGGTTAAACGAACGGACGGGCACATAACATCAAACATAGTTATTTAAAAAGCAGTATAGAGTGTATTTTTTGTCATACTGCTCACGGTATAGTTTGCACGGTTAAAGTTAAAAATAAGTGGGGCAAAATTGACTATAGTGGCCAACCTGCAAATCAGCATGTTCTTTATTAGAAGAATTATTCTGTGAAAATGCCAACGGTTAGGGCTACTTAGGTTGGGGTGGGGATAGCGACAGATTTGCCACAGTGGACACGTACTAGTTACAAGTTCTACTGGTAAGTTTATCTACAATGTTGGCCATAGCGGTCAAATAGCAAATAGCAATAACCTTGTAAGATTACCAAATGGGACAAGTGGACCGGCGTTAAACAAATAAAGACGAAAAGAGATGACCTTGATGAAAATAATATGTGACTGCTAGTGGAAGAAAATTCCAGATATAAAGAGAAGTGATAAGTTACAGAACACAGCAAAAAACTAGTATTTAAGGTAAATTCATTCTAAGACTTCTGCACAGCTACGTCCATCAGGCGTTTTCAATTATTAAAGCACTTGAAGCATGACATTTTACAGCATCTTTATTTAGCTGCAAAGGAATGACTATAGCATGTGGTCATTAGCCATTGGTTTTAATTCATTCTTGCAAAAACAGTTTTTTGTAAGGAACTGAGGAGACTATTGATGTACTTAATATTCGGTTTGCCGAATGAATAATAATAGGTTGCGATTTGGCCAAATCCACACATATTTTGATCCCTTCAAGGCATAAACGTTCGTGTCGTTCGTGACTTAATCACTACGTATCACAGATTTTTTTGACGGTACAAAATTAATATTGCAGCAAATAGTTAAATTTTTAGTATCGTTTTGTATATTCTGGACAAAAGATTAGTAATTCATTTACAGGTTGGCAACGACAGCCAAGGCAAACCGAAAACCTCCAGAACTAAGTTAATAACACAGATATTCTATTGTAGTAACACCACTGTTTTGCTTGGCAGTAAAACTTTGGATTTATGTTAAAAGCTTCGCCTTATGTCACAAACGATTCGGTTTATTCGGCCATTTTAATTGCACAAAACTGCCAAATATTCGGACTTTTAAGGTGTCGCGCAGTGCACAGTCAATATTCTTTTTTGGAGTTTAAACCGGTTTGAATCGGATACTTTTACCCGAACTTGAAACAAAACCCGAATCCAAAAGTGTACATTTTTCTCTGGTTCTACATATGTTCTCATGAACATATGGAAGACAACATATGCTTAAACGACAACTAAACGACTTTATGGATAAAGCCATATATACACCCCATGTACCACTGTGACCATATGCGTCGATTCTCAAGGTGGCAGCCATTATAAAATAGCTATGCTGCCATCTCAGAAACTCCCTGGCATCGTATTTATATTCGTGTATTCCAGATATGCATTTCTTTTGTTGAAGTGCGCTTAATCAAACGGTTGTCTTTGAATAGGTGCAAAGCAAGTGTTAGGAAACTCTGTTTGCTTTTAAACAACACGGGGAAAACCATTTTGCGTTACTCTCGCCAGCGATTTTCGAGTTTTCCCCGCCAAGCAAGTCTGAACAAGACTTTTCAATGTGTGTTTTTACGTTAATATGTACTCAAAATGTTAATTGGCATTTCATTGTTACATACAGTGATCCGTTTCCTTGTGGCTGAAACGGCGAAACCGAATTACAGCGGTCACCCATGTGGTTAATTTACAAAAATATGTAGTTCATGTTCAAGAATTGCAAGCCGCATTTAAGTTGCGTTTGCCAAATTGTGCATGTAAAATTGATTTATATTTCTCTGTTAACGTATTACAAGCTACAGTTACGTTGCGTGCCTTATAAACCATACCATTTCATTCTGTATAGTAACGCTCCCCAGTACAACTTTTTCGGCCAAAACAGTGTCAACTGCGGTCATTACATCCAAACGTATTATGTTTATGCACCGACAATTCGAACCTTAACGCGTATGTAGTGGGGGTGTGGTTCCGTGAAGAACCAAGTTCGCCACTACACATACAAAAATATTTGTGAAACAAATCGACACCTATACCCCACGGTACCCATACACAATAGGGCGGGGTGCGCAATCTGCGACCCTGAACATGTATGCTACAACGCATGTACTGGCTGCCGTCAAAAAAGTAGTACTTTACATATTGGGATTTTAAAGCTGCTCCAAACAGATTTTATGGGACTAACTGACTTACATTAGGTACATATGTCCGACTTTTTGTACGCCTATTGTGTACAAATAATGCTAAAATTGCACCACATCATCTACAATATTGATAGTGATGTCATAAACAACAAAACTGATCGCTAGACTGTTCAGCTCAATCTGTGCATCAAGTTAGAAATTATTTTTGGCTTTTTAAGCGCCATGAGATATTATGTATACGAGATACACCTATTTTTACTTTTTTATGAACAAAAACAAGAAGACAGTTGGCGGCCGTTGGTGAAAAAAAGTATCTGCGATGCGGCCGTCAGCATAAGGAAAAGGTTGTGCACCCATGGTATAGGGTTACCATATCTGCCCTGGCAAAATTCCTGATCGTTTTAATAACTATCTTTGGCGACATCAAAATTTCGTTACAATACATTATGTAGCATGCTATTACACGCTACTAACCCAAAAGTGCTATTTTTTGTAAAATATCCTTACCACCACAGAGAAAAAAAATTTAGTTTTGTTTCTAAATAGGTGGCAAAACAAAATTTTTTACAAGATCCAGCCCTTTTAATTCAAGACGAGTAGTCGCATGAATAGAAGCGGTAGGGTGCATAGTACATCAAAATCAACACGCACAACTGTTATCATGTAAACCATTTAGTCCCCTAAAAGATTTGTAGAAACTACTGTAGACTGACGCGTTTTCAAAAATTATATTGGTACACAAGATTTTTCGCCCTAAATTCGGAAATGTTCGGAAAATTCCGGACGTCTCGTATCCCTACCATATACCCATGTGTCTGTGGCGGACCGTGCACGTAGGTTGAAGAGCGCTTACGTACAGCACTTCGAAGTACTTACTTGGAATAATAAAGAAGCATTTCCCGTCCAGACATGTTCTAAACAAGCCCGTTGAACGTTCGCGAGTTACAACCCAAGCTGGTGTCAATATTGCAAGTAAGTTAGTTGTTATGGTTCCCAGCAACACACCATTTTTAGAAAACATCCTATAATGTATTAAAGCTGTAAGAAACAAGTACATTGTTTTAATATCACGGGTCTGCAAAAATGTTCAAGACATGATATAACACATTGTTATTTAATTAGAATACTGAAAGTCATTTACTGGAAACTGTCATTTTTATCAGCAACATACATTTGGTAATGTAGCTATAACCCTTATAGCCTAATAGAATATCGATATAAATAGAAATCGCAGTTCTAAGCGGGAGATATCAGTTTCCTAGTAGGTATCTTGCAGCTAAAGCTCCATTGCGCATATGGGCAAAGGCGTATATAATTGAATTGACAGCAACGAGCTTTTATATGTCCAATAAAACTCAGGGCATTGCTCCCATAACGACTTACACGAATGGTGAACACACAACAGCACCTATTGTCCAACGAATGTTGTCAAGTGCAATCTAGCAACACAAAATCATCAGGCTGAAGGTCAAAGCCGTTAAATAGTTCAAAAGCAATCTCCATGTGACGCTACCTGGGTACACATTTACAAGGATTTATAACTGCACCACGTGTAGCTATGGTGTTAATTAATAAGGCCATGAAGGTTTACGCTTGATCATGTTTAGATGCTGCTCAGCTCTTTCCGGCTTTAGGGCTGTTTCGGTGCTATTGTTCTGCTTGAAAAGAAAAAGACAAAACCTACTGGGCCTCCATAACATTTTATCATTTATACAAAACTACCAGAAATCACGCCAGAAATGAAGCATTTTTGTGCACATAAATTTCCCCAATGCACTTTACAACACAAACTGGGGTGTAAACAAATGTATACCAGAAAGCACACCACAGAACAACCCTGGCAATGACATTACCGAGCAATCTCGGCTTAAAACGCTTTACCAAAACAACAATACAATTACATCACGCAAATACGTACAAACTGCATGAGTCAAACTTGTGTGCACAATATCGACATTTGTTCGTTACTGGCATTAGTCGTATACAATACGATACTAATGACAAAACAGCGTACAAAATACGTTTAATGGTTATGGAATTACATAATCCTAGCTATATTTCAACATAATTCAGGCGCTAAAGACAATATTGACTACCTAACGATAAAAGTCAACAATGTGATTGAAAGTGCTTGCCCAAATAAGGGTATCGATGAGAAAATGCAGTATTGACTGCACAATGTTCAATTCGCTCTACGTTTGCAAACAGCCACATTGCGCAGCAGTCAGGTATGTGTCTGACTAGTGAGGCAGTCGACTGGTACATTTTCACAGCGCGGCTGCATTGAGAACATCGTTAAAAGGAAGTCGTTTACCAACACAATAGAAGGTTTACCACTTAAACTGTTTGCCTAAGCTTGTAATGTGTTCACACCATCGCACGCAGTTTTCGAATCTAACATACCTACAGCCCATTTTTACACAGCTTTTGTAGACCTGTTAGTACAGTTGTTATCTGCATGTTTCAACAAATGTCAGCTATAATGTTTTTTAATCTTTGGCAATTTGTTACCATGAATATAAGAGGAGATATAATTGCTATAGCAACAACTTATTGATTTGGAACCAAGTACAAGTGGCACAGATCAGCTATCAATACAAACAAATTGTGTGGAACTAATATACTTGTGCTTTCAAAACACAACAAATCTGCGGAAACCTAACAAAACACTAGCAACCACTCAATATGTTGTCTAGCTCTTAAGCTGCTGGCTTGAAACGTTCACACTGCACACTGTGCATGAAAAATCACCTTAGATGCATCAACTGTTTCCGTTTCCACGTTATTGGTTACACAGTTGCTTATAGCACCCAATAGCTCTACCAAAGCAATAAATCTAACCCGAAGCGGTCTGTGCTTAAAGCCTAGCGCACTCAACCGCTAAGTTTTCTTTTTTCCGTTTGGGCTTTTCATCGGTGATTACTCAACCGTTGCGTTTCCCTTTTTCTACTTTATCGTTTTAGTTCGCATGGGAATATCTGAAGACTGAATTGTAAGTTTGAAAAATGGATAACTGCTTACAAATTGCTATGAAAAGCACCAGGGTTGGTAGCCTAAAGAGTCACCACACGGGCACTTGGAAAAGTCACCACACGGGCTACGCGCATATACGAGATAACTCGCATGTTGAGAGAGAAAACCTGTGATATCAAAAAATGTTATGGGTTTTGGTAAATTTTTTTTGGCTGCTCCTAAATCCAACAGTGCTGTCATCACAGTTACACTCCCATGGGTATCGATTCCGTCATTGGAAATATTGTTTGAAGTCTGATCGGTTATAGCGCTTATCGCAGCTAACTTTACGGAATTTGATGTCCTCCATGGTCCACAAACTAGCCCTTTGTTGGTATTTCATACTCCCACACGAACTTTCTGGGCGTGCAGAATCCTCAGGGTGGCCTAAGCTCGGATTGCCAGTTGAGCCAATTTTGAAAGTCATGAAATAGCGGACTAAATTGCGGTATATTCGTGAAAAAATAGGCAGATTAGGTCAGAATATGATTTTCTTTGTTTATGAAAAATGTTATTTTTTTGGACATGCGTCCTTTATTTTTTTTATAGGCTTCGCAATTGTGTAATGCGTTTTTCCGGTCTTACTGCAGATGTTTACCACCATGGTTTGTGACATCACACAAAACCATAATCTCATTCATTCACTAAATCATGTTATTCTTCAACATTGTTAACTAGCTAGGATAGATGGCAAGATTAATATAGCTTAATATTAGCACTATTAAGGTGAAAAAGTTTTTGTTTTTCTTCTCTCGAACAAATTTATTTAGTTTTGGGCTAGAAAACAAATCTTTTCCACTCGTATAGGCTATTTTTCTTTGGTTCAAGGTCGATGGTAGTTCTAGTTACAGGAAAAGACGCATATTGGAATTTTGCAACCTATACGCAAAATAAAAATTGGCGTTACTTTTTAGTGCTAAAAATTTTGTTTGAAAAGGGCGCTTACGGTTGGTAATAAAAAAATGTGGTTTACGAGGTAACATTCTGGTCTTTGTTTGCAGACACAATGACTGCTTATGTTGACAAGATAAACAACGTTCTTGAACAGTTTTTTGTTCTGTGTGAAAAAGGGGAATGTTGTATCACAGCTGGCGATTTACAAACCAAGCACAGACATTGCTCGTTGTGTGCGAAAGTTTTTGAGACGAGATACAAATGTGAAAGGCACTTTCAGGAGTTACATTTAAAGCGATCTGTAACCGTCGAATCCGTGCTTTTCTTGCCATGTTACTGTTCTGGGGAAAAGACCGCGGCGAAGAGATTGCATTACCACTGTTCAAAATGCAGCCACACTGTTTTAAGAAAAAAAAGACTTTGTCAACACTTAAAAAAACACCAAAAAGGCATCAGTAACAAAGGCCATGAATATTCGGTGACAACCCCAAAAACCAAGCGTTCCCCAGCCAAACAAACCCGGTCAGACCCACAGAAAACTTTCTGAAAAGAAGGCCTGTCCTCAATGCCATAAAATGTTTCATCCCAACAGTTTATAGTATACAGACATAGTCGCAAAATGCACAAGCAAGAATTATTAAACTTAAATGTATGTGTGGACAGCACCAATTCAATTTACATGGTTCGCAAGAGTGCACACGGGGGTATAGGTTATCCAATCCATGTCCAAAAACACGTCGCCAAGGGCGTTCTCAGGTGTGAAGAACAGGTTTGCATGGATTGCTTGAAAGTGGCCTGGAGAAGTGGAATGGGTGGAGCAGAATGCTCACATCTTCGAGCGATAGCTCATGCAGAATACCCAACGAGCATCACATTATCAGATGAACATTTGAATGATCTCGGAACTCAGAAGATGCTTAAGGATGAAACGTTACAGGCTTGTAAAATTTTGCGACAAGCAGCCACAAACCAAAAGGTTCCGCTAATTACAGCAGTCCAGGATGGTAAACAGTTCATTCATGTTTTAGTATTTGAACCTGATTTGCACTACTATGCAGTCTTAAATCGAGTAATTGTCAGTGCCAACACAAACACGGGAACATTGGACTGCCGGTGCTGCAAGAGGAATCGTTCTTGTGTTCATAAACACATATGTCTGTGGTATCTTAACCAGCAAAACCTTCTTCAGTCGTTCCGTGACTCAGATTTAACAGAAGAATATGCAGATATCCTTCCATCGCAAAATAATGACGAACTAGAAAATCAAACTCATTCATAGCTGTTGTATCCACCGGCCGATGCGAAGATTGTGGAAAAAATGTGTAAGTATATTTTACGCACCAAAAAGGTCCCGTTTAAAAGTGTACCGCCTAAACACATTCCAAACAACTTCTACCTAAAAGAAACCGAATGCCCTTACTGCGAAGTTGGCTTAAATGAGCCCGAACTGATTTGCAACAATGCCACTGTTCTTACCATGGAACGCGTGAGTAGAGGGATCAAAACGTTTTGTCGTCGATGCGACGCATGTGGAATGTGCTTTCGATACCATGATAGATTGTGAGCGCTGTCACAAATGGTTCCACAGCCGTTGTATCGTCGGGCCTTTTGACAATTGGATGTGTGCAGAATGCCAAAAAAGGCCCACAGCCCCTGACAAACTTTTCGAACTTTGTCAAAAATGTGCACAGTACAAAGAGACGGACCAAGCTGTGAAAGTGTATGATTTCATCAGAAGTTTTGTGCCTGAAATTCCATTTTCTCAAGGAAGCGAAAGTATCAGATGCATGGATGAAGTATCACCAAATATACAAAACTACGAGAAAAGGAACAGCGTATGGTTGGACAGTGGCACAAACGACAGGGCAGAAGCGGGAATTTTTCATCATAATATGTTTGCTAACATTTCAGTCAATCCAGGACACCTTGGATACAATCATCCACGAAATGGTGCATGCTTCCCTTCATTTAAAGGGTATTAACGGCGGCCAATCACACGGATCTGAGTTCCGAAAAGAGGGTCGGTACATTGTAAAAAAGGTTCGACAAAACCAGCACCACTTACCCAATGAATTTGCAGCCATAGAACTCAAAGCAGAGAGAATTTTAAAAGCGAAATGGTGATTGTCTGTATACTTTTACGTTGTTTTGTTCTTTTCTTTCGTCTTTCTTTATAAACTGCGCATCAAACATAATTTCCACGTTGTGAATGTATGTGCTGAATTCTGCGAAGCCTTTTATCTGTTTCACTGTTTTGTTGGTTTGTTGGTTTGTTTCGTTCTCATTCATGAACTGCGAATGAAAAATAATTTCCATTTTCTGAATGCGATGTGCCGAGTTCTGTGAGGCCTTTACAAAACATAAAGCTTTTATTTTGCCACAAAGATGTCCATTATTCCTGCGGATATAAAGCAAAACGTAGGACAGCTTATTTCGTATATGCGCATAGCCCGTGTGGTGACTTTTCCAAGTGCCCGTGTGGTGACCAAATGCTACCACCCTGTTAGGTGACTTTAATGCATGATAAACGTTAATATTTTGGAATATTTGTAACAGTGAAGCCTTTGCTACATAAAGCTTTAATTTTTAGAATGAAGATGTCCATTCTTCCTGCGAATATAAAGCTAAACTTACGACAAGTTATCTTGTATACGCATAGCCCGTGTGGTGACTTTTCCAAGTGCCCGTGTGGTGGCCAAATGCTACAGGTGGCCTTGACGGGCAATAAACATCAATATTTTCATACGTTTGTACAGTGCCATGTATGTTTTACTCAAATATAACATTATTACAACCGGCACTTTGATACGTTTTCGAATATACAGTAATACGTAGAAGCACTCGCAAGAAAACCCGTCGCCCTTTCCGCTTGACTGACTGCCCGTCTGGTGACTGCCCGTGTCGTGACTTTAGGCTACCAACCTTTCTCATGAAAAGCGCAAAGCACACCAATTTATATCCAAGGTAGGTGCAAATTAACCAAAATGTCCATTTGCGCTAAGTAGAGGTGTTTAATTCTCTTTAAAAGAGTTAAAACATGATGAAATTGACAGAAATCTATACACAACAAACTAAAAGTCTTATTTTGGTCGCAAGTTACTGGCTTTATCGTGAACTTAAAGCTGTTCATGTAAGAAAAAGCTACCTTGATTAGACCACAAAATCTGTTTCTCAAAACTAACATTTATATTTGCCCAAAGCGTAAGCCGTTTTTGTCTCAGTATACATAAAAGGTCAAAAAGCGAAATGAAATATAACATCTTGGCTATATACCATCTCTGCATTACTATCTTATGCATAATAGAAGAACTCTTGTATTGTTGCAGTTTGCGACGTCATAATGGATAACTGTGACTTTCGTCACGCGCGTAGTTTGAAATAAATATTGCAGTAGGCAAGACTTGGCCCGTTAAGGTCAAATGTAGCCACTTGCAATGCATATAAGTTTTGTTGTCCAAAGCATTTTGGTCAAATGTAGCCTACAGTTTTTCCGATTTTTCGGTTTTAGTCCAATTAATGTCTAAATGTTTACAGTAACAAGTTGAAGTGGGTTGAATTAACTTATAGGTATGTACAGAATACTAAAGTTATTTTGTGCATTTCTGATGTTTTTTTGCAGCTTATAAATATTAAAAGGTCTTAAAGTATCCTAAATGAGTTACCGTGTATTGCCATCATAGAATTCGTATTAACCGTCGTTTAGATTTACCTAAACACGTCCAAAATTTTGATGCATCACTCATAACCATTAATTAAATTAAACTTAAATTTAGTTAACATTGCTGCATTTTGTACAGTAAAATGAAAAGAAATAGCTCAATTTTTTTTTTTCATATTAGCACTGGGCCGATCGGGCTAAAATTTAAACCGCAACATTAACACTAACGCCTGTTTAAAAGTTAAGCACATTAGGAATGTCATTTTTACACAATTGACCTGTTAAAATAAACCAGTTGTTTACAAGAAAAGGGGTAAACAATGGGTAAATCCGACCAAATTTTCAAAATGCTTTAAAATAATACGCAATTAAACAGTGTATGAAACGTGTACTTATTTTACAGTAGCACACAATTGATAAATCGCTTTTCGGGCTTTTTGGTGAACCGCTGGGTTAAAGGTCTCAAACATATACAAACTAGATTTAGTATAAATGGCGTCTTCTAAAGCAAACCTCTGGAAACATCAGCAAAAAATGCAAAAAAAATGATGAAAATACTTTGCGTTTTCTTTTGGGTAGGCCACCTATGACAACCCAATAATTTAAAACCAAAAATAAGTAAAGAAACCAAACATAACACCAGTCGGAACAAAACAGCTTCCTACTGGCGATCCCCTATTACTAAGCTGGCATGTGCAGCATGAAGCAGGCAACGGTGCTTGTGATTCGATTTTCGACGGGATCACCGCTAAGCCTGTGTAGCTGTGACCGCTATTTCCAGAAAGACTCCTGTCGTAGCATCCGCCTTGTCAGATGGGCATGCTTGGTAACCGGCTGATTCAGTATGACGCCTTCCACGCGTTTAGTGTATACTATTATTGAAACATGGGTGTGCCGTGATCGCTGGTCTACATGAACGTTTCAGGTCTGATACAAGTTTTGAACTTTCGTTCATCTTAGCTTCCATCTAACATACTGAACCTATGTTCAGTACACCTAAGTTCAACCAAAACACACTGAATAAAAAACCTCCCTAAATTTTCCGCTTAAATCTCATGGCAATAGATTTGCAAATTTAGAACGATTAGACTCTAATAGTGGCTTAAATCAAAGTCAACCTTAACTCGCTTAAGCAAGGATAATTAGCCCGTTTACATGGCCATTTCAATAAATCGTACGCATGTGCTTTTGCGATTGGCTCTTGGCAATTCCTACACAAAAAGGCGTCCAATCACAGCACAGGACAAAGCTCACAGCTTAAGCACGTGGACACCAAATTGCAAAGGCTCATCTACATCTTAATTAACTGCGACAGGAAATATTACAAAGTTCAAACATGATTTGGCAATCTAGTTGAAGTGCCGCACATTTAAACTTACTTGCAAGCTTCGAGCTAGCGAGTCAAACGAGCCATTTTGGTAAACAAATATTGTTGAATTTGCACAAATTACTATTGCAATCCTTACAGTTTTGAACTTTTTTGCTCGGATTCTTAAGGTTTCATAATCTTTATATCCTTGTCTCTGACTGAAGAAATGCATTTCTCGCAATTAAAATAAACTCGTGGGTTAAATACACACAGGAAAGCAAAGACTTTAATAGTGTTTGCAGCAATAAAAAATCAGTGTGATATACAATTCACAGCGTTTAACGCATTTATTTAAACTGCGGCTCGCTAAAAAAAACCTTATCCGGTATATTGTTATCAGACATCCTGCTGCCATGCCTCCTAAAACCAGGGGAATTACGCGCTCTTTGACTGTAGCAGGTACAGCAACCAGACAAAACAAACATTAATGTCACGTCCTTGACCGCAACCAGACAAGCAATGAAAACACAAGTAACATAAACCCAACTCAACCCGGAAAAGAAAGCGAAAATGTCTGTTGTGTTTGGTCTATGTCGTGTGGATTGCATTTGGCCTATACCTTCTGGTCTCAAATTTTAAACTCGATTAAAAAAGTAAATTCAGTTCTTTCAATAGCAAGGAGTCTCTTCTTTTGCGGCAGGCCAAGCACTTATCAAACCCTTATGTGTCCTCTCAGTCTTGGGCCACTCTGCGCTAGAACGCAGGCATTCCTTCGTTTTTATATTTCAACACAAAGACGGCGATAAACTTGTATTGAAAGTGCGATGTCTGGGGACATACACAAAAGGTCACGTTTTGTAGGACTCCGAATAAACTATAAAAAAGCGGTCCATAAAAATTCCCAAAGCGTGCTTATGTCTTTTGTGCAACTTAGACGCTTAATTGAACTTTTTGAAGCTGATTTCAAATAAGATACTAGTCACAATATTGTGCACAATAACGCATTTTAAAACGTTTATTCAGTTTTGTTGCATTTTTCCCCTTTTTTATAGGTTGCAATAATAAGAAACAGCGCAGTACACAAGTCATTACCTCACACTATACAATAACGGTCAGGTCAATTTTGATCCAGTATAGATTAAATAGCAAATGTAATTAATTTTAACGGACAAACTTGACGTTTCTTGATTTTTTAGCGCTTTTATCACTACATCCATAGGCGCCGAGTTGGCGCTGGCGAGGTGGCGGGGTCACATAATGTGACGTCATAATTTACGTCCGCCACCTTGAATTTTTGTAAAACTCGTCGCCTGTGAATACATCTTTATTTTGCACATGTGTTTGAAACAGGGATCTTTTCGAATGCTGTTCATTTATGTTGAGTAAGTTGAATTTCATTTTCAGTAACTTTCGAGCCTAAAATGATGGTCTAATGCAGTAAGCGTGATGAAGTTAACTTGCAAGTTTGCATGAGATACAGATTACCCGTGCCATAACGCTTTAGAGGAACTTTGCGATCCAATAGTGAGAAAGGTCTAAAAACGTAGCAATACGCTCTGTGCTAATTACTTAAAATCTGGACTAATACAGTGTTGATGACTCAACAAATCAGATGTGATTCAGCAAACAAAAACAAGCATAAGTAACCATTGATTTACTTTTAACACTTCAAAACGTTGTTTAAATTTAAATAAAACAGCAACACAGGTGGAATTTTTGTTGCATAGATATAACATTGTCACAAGGTAATGAAACACTCCCTGACATACAAGTTACCTTAATAACTAATTGATCGTTTCTCAATTCTTTTAACTTTGAGACGATCCCGCTGTTATTTTATTTAAGCCAAACATAAGTTTACTTGTCAGAAATAACTTTCAACATACAACTAAAACACACTAAATCCTTTCTCACACTTTTTTCCTGGCAAGTAATTGTACACAGAAATGTGTTCAAGCTTAGCTGCATACATCCAAACAGAATAACTGAAAACAGGCATCATAAATATTAACTTAAGGTCTGCGACTGAAACAAGGCAAGCTGTTAGCAAGACAAGCAATTAGTAATATGATACCCGGATAGCTATGAGGAAGCAGTTATGGAAACAGCTATGATTTTATTTGACACGGGCAACATAGCGGCTTAAGTGTTTTTTTAAGCTTAAAGTAGTAAATATGTACTGTTAGAAATCGTATCTAAGTTTAATCACAAGGAAACAATATAGTATGTAATAAATCTCATTTCTAATCAACTGTGATCTCTAGCTTCTAAACAAAACCCATGGGCACACCGGCGGCCGGTGGTGATATAAAACCTGGGATGTGGCAATCAAACCAATAACGTTCTGCACCCCTTGTCAAAGCGTTGATAATATATATTTCAATGGACATATTATTTGGTCCTTTGACTATTTGATCCCGTTTGCATACCTGAAGGTGTGATTATCTAAAAGGGGCGGCAAACTCTGAAAGTAAATAAAGACAGGATGAAAAAGGGACTGTGGAAATAAGAGTAGATAACCACTGGATCGTTGAATGATTAAATTGTGTAAGCACTAACGGAAACAGTTTTTTACATCACGGTGGTGCATTTCTTTTACCCAGTACATTAACCTTGTGTGAATGTTGCACATTCGTAATGAGCAGGGCTTGTGAAGCTGGACAAGTCATTTCAATTCCTATTAATACTGTTTGAGAAAATAAATACAGCAAAGCTTCACTAAGCACAGATTTGAGTTTGAGGTCGAGTGTAGGCAGTCATACTTACCCTTACAAAAGAATATTTCAAGAAAATTTACAACAGTCTGGACAAAACGGTTATTTTAGATGAATTTAACAAGTAGTGTAGTTGCGTCTGCATTGCTCTTAGTCTTTGGTTCTGTAGTTTTGATGCTACCTATTTTGAACTGCTGTCACTGGTGGAAAAATGATATTGATTTGAATCAGTATAAAGGTATGTGATTTACTTCATTATTTTATCTATTTCAGTATTAGTTTCTTTAAATAAGAAAACGTTATTTACAAATATATCATAGTGCACCAGGCCTACTAAAGGCTTGATACCATATCAAGCAGGACTTACATGCATTCTCATATGAAAAGGCATAGAGAGTATAATAATCCACGACAGTTGGCATGTTGAAATATAAATAAGCAATTCGTTTGTTTAACCTCGTCGGTCCGCTGTTAAATTGGATTTTTGAAAGAAATTTTATTTATTGAAGGATATGGTAGAGCCCAATCGTAAATATATGTACTCTTACATATATTATTACATATTTTCCAGTACTGTCATATTTAGGTTTTACAAGTTTCACAATAAAGCAGAGGTGTGCAACCTGCGGCCCGCGGGCCAAACGCGGCCCGTCGATTAAGGTTGTGCGGCCCGTGGAGACTCAGAAAATATCTAATATACTGGCAAACGAGTCCAATTATTCTACATTTTTGAGCATATTAATGCGCCCGGTGCTATTTTTCTGCGATCTCGCAATATGTGGTTAGAATCAAACGCTACTTATACTTGTAGTTGAGCATTTGGGTACGCAACAAAGTAAAATCACCTTGTGTTATATAAAGGTGCGGCCCGCGATCTAATCTTGGCAATTGTATTTGGCCCCACAGTGACAAAGGTTGCACACCCCTGCAATAAAGCATTACAAAAGTGTATTTTCTGCGCTCAAAAGTGTTGGTCCTATATATTGCCAACCATTCCAGTTATCGGTATTCAACATCAAAGTTTATCCTGAGGCAGGGGTGTCCAAATTTGTTTTAATGGGGGTCAATTTCTATCAGGTGAAGACGCTCGCGGGCCGAGGTTTTTTTGCAAAGTTTTTAACCGGCCAATTATAACACAAAATTTACGGCATTTAAGGAAAATTTGGGATTTTTGTTGCGTCATTACCATGTATACTTCCTTTTTACCGGTAAATAAAGTTCTAGGGAAAAGCTTTTGCGTGATGTCGCAAGTCGCCACAACCAAACATCTTAATTCAAATTATGGCGGGCCATACGCAAAAAAAATTGAAACAACAGCTGCGGGCCACTTGAAATGCCGTCGCGGGCCGCAATTTGGACACCCCTGTGCACCCAAATTCCTGAGAAGCTGTCTGACTTTTAACCATTTTTATCAGATTCCAACATCCACGTAACTGTTATTTTCATGGCGTTTTCAATATTGGGCCAAACAGAAGTTCTATGCTGCGTAGCGCTTTTCTCCAAAAGTGAAAACCCAGGCTACTTGAAGTTAGCTACGTATTCTGCACTTGCCACAAGTAAGTAAAGTCTTATTACACTGTAGGCTACTTACACCAAAATAGCCCTAGAACAGGGTACAACTGCAAACATCTAATGATTGTAGAGAAGTAATACAAGAGTAATGCAAAAATGTACGATGACAATGTACAGTAGCTACAACTGATACAAAAACGTAATGTTGAAATCTTGCTGGTAACAAATCGAATTGGAAAACATTAATTGAGTTGAGTTGAGGGGAGTTGGATTGAATTATTCGCCCTGAGCTATAGTTAGGTCCCTAACGGTTTATTACAAATAATATTGCTATATAGCGTGATTAGCCATTATTTACTGATTTTGCCGTCCTTTTCTTTGCGGTTTATAAACTTTCTACGTTAGGCAACTGTTTTTAACTTGGCAAGTTTCCAAGGCAATTATGTCGCTACGTTTTCTTCCGTCTGGCACCTAGATAAATTCAACTGCCCCAAACGATTCATTTTTGTTGTTGTGGAGCTACAAACGTAAAAACTCAAATCACAAACGTTTTCCGATAGATGGCATACATAAACAATACAGTTATTTGCGAGTTAGGAACGAAATTAAGACTTAGGAACCAAGTTGGTTAGTTAGTTTTAATGTTATTTTTTACTATAAACCCTCACCCCAATCCTGACAACCCTAACCGTCACCATTTTTACATAACTCTGCTTTTAAACATTTGTTACTGCTCTTTTCTCCACCATCGGTATTAAACAAAGAATTTACTTTTAATTAAAAAATAATAATCATTTTGTTTTGCAGGTATATGCTTGTTTATAGCATCGGACGTTTTTGCTGCAACTGTGAATCCAAATACAAGTCAATCTCTTCGTCTGAGTTTCTACCTTGCATGGGTATTTATTGCAGTGAATATTATTATATCATATGCTTATCTGAAAGAACAATTTCATTACTTTATAACAACGTCAATGGACTTTTATTTGGTTTGATTTGGTTCCACCTAGATTCGAATCCTATTATTTCAGAATAATTTATATAGGATTCGACTCTTAAATACCCGCTTTAACGATCTATGATAGCAAATGGGTTGACTGAATTCAGTAAATTTTCGATTTTACATTCGAATTAAAATAAAACGATCAAAAACTAGGACTCGATACGAATTGGATTTCGTATTCGATGTTTAAGGTTCAAAGTGGTAAAAACACAAATTACAAAAGTAATAAAATTCCATACTATGCCGATACAATCTATAAGGATTCGATATGGTTTCGGTTTCACATTTTATGACTTAGATTCGAATTGATCCGAACTGAGTGAAATACATAATTAGGATTCGATACGATTTTGATGTTTTTCCGAATCGAAGAATCGTTTGTTCCTGTTACTTTTTTATCTTGGCATCTTTTTTGTTTGTAGTCTCAAAGCACATTAGTAAGCAAAAAACTGATAAGGGCGTTTTCCTCAAATTGAAACTGTTGCACTTCACTGCAAACCCTTGCTTCGTCGACATATTTTGCTTTTTTTTAATTTGCCCAAAGAATAGTAACTTGACTCACTTGGTTGAACGGGTACATTTTTACGGCATATCTTATTCATTTTTACTTATTTCAGCGCTTTTTCAACGAATGCTGTCGCGATTTAATACCATCGCTACATGTATGTTTCCGATTGTATACATTGTTAACTGTTGAATTGAAGTAATGATTTATGCTCTGTACCTGTTTTTTATGTAACAATCTAAATATTAAACAGACTCGATGCAAGAATCATTCTATTTCACATTCTATTGTCTGCAAAAAAATCGCTATGCAACAAAAGTTTTTCAGCTTGTCAGTTACCTATACAACTATTATCATTTCTTTATTTGTTCGCGTTTAAATGAAAAATATTATTACCTGACAATGGAAACGGTGGTAGCCAAGTTTTCGAAACAAATTGTAAGTTGAAACTGAACATCTTCATGTTACGCGTTAATTAATGTAATTTTTACCTAATGTAAACAAACAATCAGTAATTCATTTGCAGTTTGGCAGCGACGGCCGAGGCAGCCTTAAAACCTGCAGAAATAAAGTCATAACGCAACACAATTTTTCTGTCGTGGTCACACCACTGTTTTTGAAAATTCTTATTAGTTGGCCTCTAGGTGTCGCAAAAGCATCAGTTTTTCGATTTAGTGCCTTTGCCCAGACAAAAAAGGTTGATTAGGTAGGTTTACTTCTTTGCTGCAGTGGACGTTGTCAAACAGTTGCAATATGAAACAATGAATGAAAACAAACATGCTTTTTGAAGGTTTACATACAAACAGTAGAACGTAGTTAATTCGACACTTTTTATAATTTCACAAGCTATTGTTAGTCAAACGTCGGCTATAAACTAAGTAAAGTGATAATATTTAGGTTAGGGCTGGTTTTGTAAGTTTTACAGTCTTTTTAGTCCCATAATGATCTTTTGCTTGACTTTTTTTCTTTTGAGGAGATGGTTTCTTCAATTTAGTTTAACCATGCTGGTTCAACTGAAATGAAGCATTACCGTTTAAGGTTGTTGCTCAGAAAAGAACATCCGGTCGAGACTTGATTCGATCCAACAACCTGATGAACACAAGGTAGTTGTGGTAACTACTCGGCCATCTTGGCGACTGCAATTTCTGAATGTAGTTCCAAAGGCAATATGGTCCAAATTAGATACCTCTGATAAACCAATCTTATGGCATCAAGATTCTGGAGTTGAACATAGCAAACATACGCATGCCAATTAGACTATATGCTTTGACATAAAAAACTTCAGATTTTAGGAATTGCACATCTAGAGTTACGTTGGGCCTAATTACGGCATTTTTGCATATTTAGACCCTAAAAGTTTACGTTAAATGTTCACATACCAAGTTGTAATTATTCTACCTTCATTTTGTAGCTTGGTACTGTCTCAATACCATGAGCTCAAAAACCCAACCTAATCAATAACAGATGGAAAAACCCTCGCTTGAAAGGTCAAGGTCTGTTTTAAGCCGGGGCTGTTTACGTCCCGACTCGTGAATGAGCACAAAGGTGTATTTCTTTCAGTCAGCGACGCCAATGGCGGCGTGTGGGGTTTTCTCGTTTACGCATCACTGCAAAACACAACCTTGAAAAGGCGGAGGGTGGGTGTGTTTACCGATCTCGAAAATAGCTGACTGCGCTAGTTGGATTGAAATTTTAAGTCAGGCTGGGATTTTCGGGTCAGAGTTTCACTCGGGCCTGACATTGGCACCATTTTCGTCAAATTTTTGCCAATTGCAGGCCTGCTTACAACTTAGGATTCTATAAGATTTTATCAATTAAACTACATGCTCAAAAGATTTCAAATAAAATAAAATAATCTGATCAAAACTGTTTCTTCGTATTTTTTGATCATTAACGTCTTTTGACCATGAAAAGGCTACTTTAGAACCATGAAAAGGCTACTTTAGAAGCCAGAGTAAATGCACAACAACTGCATATAATTATCAAATATGTTTTAATTGCCGAAATCACCTCACAGTTGTTTAAACCTTCATGGGAACGCTTAATACAAATGGACCATTGGCGTTCAAATGAACCACTGCCGTTTCAGCAATACATATATTAAAGTTTCAAACCGGCAATGAGCCTCTAGACACAAAATGTTAAGAATTTGGCATTAAGGTATGTCTTTAGACGTGTAAAAACTAACAATGCAATCAATTTAAAGTAAGAATAACAAAGTGAAAAAAGACAACACATTTAACCAAAATAAGTATGCTATGTTTCTATTGTCTATAAAAGAGTGTTTGCATCAAATGTTATGTTTTCACTTTTTCATGAATATAGTTTTTTAAGTAGAGCTGTTTTAAGTTATGTTGTGGGGAATGGGGCAACAAATCCAAATTGTTTTTTTGCCGAACAAAAGCACGCTGTCTAAATTTAGGGTTTATTATGGGTACGCCATCACGAGACAGACACGAAATTCCCCTTATAACTTGCCCACGTTGGGGCTGCCACACAACAATACCAAATTTGCATATGGATATGAAAACAACCTCTAGCACTTGAAAAACACCCGATGGTTTGAGCAGGGCAGAATGAAAAAACGTTTTACATTGCAATGGCAAACATATTCCGTAGTAATTTTGCAACAGGTGTCATTTTAAACCGCATTGTAAAAGTCTTTACTGTTAAATAACAAAAAATGCACTTCATACTGTAAAGGTTTTAGGCCAATGATTTCAAAACTGTGTGGTATGTAGAACAATAATACGTTCAGGTTGAGATTAAGTGAGTGAGTGAGTGAGTGAGTGAGTGAGTGAGTGAGTGAGTGAGTGAGTGAGTGAGTGAGTGAGTGAGTGAGTGAGTGAGTGAGGCTAAAAGCTAAAAAATATTCTGTATTGTTGTTGTATTGTTGTATACTTACATTTAAAAAAGACGACACAGTATAGATTTTACTTTGCCTAATGGTTATTTAGTCCATGATCACACCGTGGGAAATTTTAGTGTGTCGCGAAATACTGGAGTAAAATACTTATCTCAAGTTTTATGTGACAAAATTTGCGTTTGCAGTACAATCCTACAACCTAATTTAACTCATTTTTTGCCAAAATCAGTTTTACTATGAAATGAAAGGTGTAAGTTAATTTACTTTTACTTTTGTGTGTGTTTTAGAAAATATATTAAAAAAAACAGTTGTTGTACCTCATGTTTCAAACGTTTCAGAACCACTAATTTAGGCCGAAAAAGACGTTATATTTTTTGTAGTGCAACCAATATTCTGTGGAAGATGCTGGTAAAATTGGCTGCGTTTATTTGTGCCATGTTTATGGCGTACACCTTATCCCTTGTAGCTGTTTCTACGCCGCACTGGTTCGGACATACCGAGGCAAATGAGGTTGGACTTTTATTTTCACAAGGTAAGAGACTATTTGTAAGAGCATCTAGCCAATAAAGAAGTGGTTTTTACCTTTTGCATGCCGCGACCCGTTTCAGCAACCAAATCTAACTTAAAAAAATCCCGTATTTTTTATAATCAGTAGAATAAACTCTCACTTTGGGCAACGAGAAAAGGTCTAAGCTTGCTTGTCCCTTAGGTTTTTGCACATAAATTATCCTGTTACAACACACTGACACGCTTCACCTACTATAAGTGGTGAAATGTTTTGACGTTCGTTTGCCCACGTGGTGCTGTTGCATAGTGACGTAATAAAGCGTTTGTTTTGTGTTGTAGTGGTCACATTGGAACACAAAATAAGTTTAAATCCAATAGTTGGCCTGTTTTATTGGTTTTGGACGTTTTCAGTTTCTGATTGCTGACAAACATTTAGCTTTTTGTTTCTTATCGAACAGAGGTGGCAATCCACAAGTTAAAAACCACTGCAATACATAAAAAGCTGCGGAGAGTGCACACTGTTTCGCCATTCATTTTTAAAGATCTTTACAAGCCAAGCAAAGTGCTAAAGCAGAGGTTTTCAACCGATGACTATTTGGGTCCACACTTCACAGGACGTTCATAATTAGTAATAAACTGGAATTAGTTGCATATTTATTGATTGAATATTCCGTACGAAAAAATCTTGTTTAATTTATAAAGTTATTGGCCATGTATTGTTAGCAGTCAGTTGTTTGATATCACAGATTCTAAACAGGAATATATTTGAAGCCAATATTCTTGTTGTGGATGGATGCTTTCTTTGTCCTTACTTAACAATGGGATGGTCCAGGATATTCATTTAATTGAACTGGTGGTCCATGACCTGAAACGAGTTGAAAAACGCCGTGCTAAAGAAAACAAGCAGTGTATAGCGAAGGCACTTTGAGCGTGTGCTGCGCAGAAAAAAATGCGATATAAAAGAAACAAACTTGGAGGAAGTTAGAGCGCAAACTCTAAGTTACTATGCGATGCGTTTGGTCACGTGGTAGTGATTGTAACATCACAATGACTTTCTACCTACAACAAACAACGTTTAAAAATTTCAAAAGTTATCATTTTTCTGTCACATGAAAGTTATGGTGTTGTGTTTTGGCTTGTGGTTACCAACATTCAGAGCGGACATGAGATAAAGATTTGAAAAGATCGATAGGTGGCGCAGAGCAATGTAGCCCATTCAAAAGAATAAAAAACAGTTACCCAAGCCTGCTCTGTCTCACTACTTTCTCTTTGGGCTACATACACGTAGTAACACAATTTCGTTTGACGTGTTTTCATTTTTTTTCACGGGGTTCGAACCCAGGACACTCCCGGGGACGAATCCCGATCAGGGTTTTTTATGTCTGTATATGGGTCAGGCGCGCCAGACCGTTCGGCCAAGTTCCTCGTTTGACGTGTGTCGGACACCAACGACAAAACAATGCTTTTGCGACACTTAGAGGCCAGCCAATAAGCTGTTTTTGAAATGCTGCATTCAGACTAAGACTTCTCCATTTCGTTATGTTTTATTTTCTTGGACTTGTCTCATTTCTTGTACTAAATTTGTTAACATTCACATAACTAAATAACTAATTTAGCATCCGTAATGCAAAAAAGTCTCAAGTCTCCGAAAAAGTTTCTTTAAATTCAAAAATGAAGTCAGATTTTATGCACCGGTAGGTGGCCCAATTTTACAATTTTGTTCAGGCTCTCGATTAAAATCGGGTACTTATGGGCAGGAACTTGGCCGAACGGTCTGGCGCGCCTGACCCATATACAGACACACAAAAACTGATCGGGATTCGTCCCCGGGAGAGTCCTGGGTTCGAACCCCGTTAAAAAAAAAATCGGGTACTTATAAAAGCTACCGTGAAGACGTAACTTCTTGGATTTCAGCAAAACTTTTAATTCCCTTGTGAATTAACCATGTAACTCTTATTTTTGGAACTGACCTTGATGATCATTTGTTAAATTGTTTACTGTTATGAGCGCGGTTTGTCATATACCGTAGTAAGTATGGAGGAACTTTGCCCACGCAGTGCTTGTTTATTTCATTTTTTAAGTCGGTTAAAACCTCAGAATATGGAAGTGCATTGAAGAATAATGAACTTGCGACCTCCAATGTAAAGTGAGCGGGCCTTTAGCCCATCTTGTCACGTTTTTGATTGTTTCTATTTTTATTCTCCTTCGTCTTTCCGTTTTTGTGTCTTATACGTATATATTTCAATAATATATTGAAAAAAATCTGGTACTTAGGAGCACAGGATTTTGGTCGAATCGTCTAGCACGCCTGACCCATATACAGACACAAAAAATCCTGATCGGGATTCGTCCATGGGAGTGTGCTGGGTTCAAACCCCGTGAAAAAAAACGGGTACTTAGGGCAGGAACTTGACCGAATGGTCCAGCGCGCTTGACCCCAAAAATGAAATAAAAAAATGAGTTTACTGTCAAAACATGCCCGATGGGAACCTTAATTCGGACGATAAAATATCCTATTTC
Organism: Phallusia mammillata; assembly: GCF_965637545.1. Taxonomy (NCBI): domain Eukaryota; kingdom Metazoa; phylum Chordata; class Ascidiacea; order Phlebobranchia; family Ascidiidae; genus Phallusia; species Phallusia mammillata. Next base: position 10,153,258 of record NC_137254.1, on the reverse strand, counting down.
TAGTTTGAATCGACGAATTAAAAATTGCCGAAAATGATTTTTTTACTGACAAAGTATTTTATTGCTTGGCATGGGACCATTAATAAATTATAACCTGTTACAAATCAATAAAGCAATAAAATATGATCTTAACCAGCAATTTCTAGCTGCGATGATTACATTCATACTGGGATCAGCCATGAAGCGTCTGCACTCATTCATAAACTATAGTATGCCAGGCCCATTGCAGGCGTTATACCGAATTAAGCCGGTCCCCCAAGCATTCCCACCGCAGGCTAGATTTTTTCTAGTCTGTGGCATGCCATATGGGAATGCTTGGCAGAGCGGCTTGCTTCAGCAATTTCTAGTAGATCTTATTGTGTGTGTTTTTTTACTTTTTTATTTTCTTTAAACAGGTAGAAGTCATTTCCAGCGCGCAACTGCCGCATTTATGGTGTTAGCAATCCTGGGCAAGTCTGGTGTTCTATGGTGCATAGCTGTTTATCTCTCAGACAAGAAAATCAGCTGTCTGAAAGCGGCGGTTTATTTGGCTATCGGAACAAGTAGGTCCAATGTTGTTTTCGATCTACTAAGATGAACATAAATTCACAACTGGGATCAGCTCGTAATCCTACATTTGCAGACTAGCGATATCGGCACAATCATACATACATTTTAGTACACCAGGCCTTTTGAAGGCGTTATACCGAATCAACTAGGCACCAAGCATTTCTACCAATGGCAGAGCAGAGTTTAAAGCGGGTCCAAAATTCGAGCTCGGACCAGGCCCGATTTTGGTCCGCACTCGAAAATATAAGCTCGAACCCGAATGTATTAGGTTTGGGTCCGAAAGTTTGATTGACAGGCCTATTATGAGAAAAACTTCTATAGTTGACAATGGTTTTATCTTGTATAGTTGACAATGTTTTTTCGGGCTGAAATGTCAAAATACAGTTGTCCTTAGTCGCAATAACTTTTTTGTACTTGTGAATAATCATCTAAACGGGTCCGAATATAGGGCCTAAACACGTCCAAAACTGAAAGATGCAGCCCCACACCCCACATTCTTTAAACCAAATCCAAAAATACCAAAAAGTTAAGGAATGACACTAGATTCTAGAACAAATAAACTGAGAATGGAAAGCATTTTCCAAGTTACGAAATCCGTCAATGAATTCAATGGAATATATATATTTCGCCTAATGGCATCATCAGTTCCTATAAAAACCACAAATAAAGTTGTAGTTGCATTAGCGTTTGTGGGATTCAGCCAGTTCGCACCGGTTCTATATAACCGTCTCACGAAATTTTAGGAGATTAGAGAACCGTTTAGCATTACCGGTTACTGTCAATCAACATCTTGTAACAAAACTGGCTGAAATAAAAAATGACTGTGATTGAACCGACTGACCAAAACTATGAATCTCACCACTGCTTATCAGCACTGATGATGACAACAATGATTTTTGAAGCGTCTGCAAAATGTATTCTGTACATACAGAAGTCCTTTTTATGATTAAACTTATAAGCAGTTTCGATACAAAAAAAAACATATTTACATTCTCTATGTTGCCTTAGGTGTTAGTTTAGCTGTTGGAGGGACAATCCAAATATTTGAAGCTGAAAACTTTCACATCGGTCAATATCTTCATTGGAGTTTTTACCTTTCGTGGCTGGCGTGTTCTCTGAACGTCATTGCTGTGATCATTGGATTTAACGCTTACGGTAGGCAAGATTGCAAGCAATAAGGTTTTTGTGTGTGTGTAATTGTGGACCTAGTTGTGAATTTGGGTATTTTAGATTGTATTTAAATAGTGATCAAAAATAAAACTACAAAAGGGCTTGTGTACATAAAAACAGTTGGTTGCAATTGCTTTTGTTAACTTTGGGACAGTAAGGCTCTATTTCAGTGCTTGTCAACCTTTTTTTGATTCGTACACCCTTCTGGCGTATATTTTAAAATCGTACACCCCTATCCTTGCAGTACAGTGAATCCGGAATAAGGAAAAGCACAATATAAAGGAAATATGTGTATTATACCCAAGGTTGTATGACGGAAATGAAATGACATAATAAACAACTTGTACTAACGCAACGTTGCATCATCAATTTAATGCGAACGTTGCTGTTGAACTTCGTCCGCCAGTTGTACAAAGCGAGGCAGTAACCTCGTTTCCAGTGCCCCTCTCATAAGCGTGTCAACATCCTTTATTGAATTTCTTTTCTTTGATTTAATTTCAACAAGAGCAGAAAATCCCTGCTCGCATAGGTATGTCGTGGGCATGCGGACAAGGATGGAAATCGCTTTTTGACTGAGATTTCGATATTCAGGAATGTTGAGCAGCGATACCCAAAAATCAGTATAGCTTTCACTTTGTTTAAACCCCGCCTTTTGCACCAAATCTAAACGCAGTGCAATAAGTTCACTGGTTAGTTCACAGTAGCCCAAGTCGAACTCTTCGTTTAGAAACGGCTGGACGATCCATAAAAGAGAATTAAGATTTTAATATTCCTCATCTGGAAAGTAAACTTCAAAATTTTGCTGTAACACATCGAGATGCTTATGTACCGTCGATTTTATATTGGATTCAATATTAGGGTTTTCGATTTCCCAGTTACTAGTCTTGATAAAATCGTGCAAGGATTCAAAATCTGAAAAATCGCATTTTACAACATTACTCTGCCACAACTTCAATTTAAATTTAAAAGCTTGCACCTTGCTGGCAACTTCAAAAATAGCACTCCCTTTTCCTTGCATCGACAAATTCAGCTGATTTGTGCTTTCAAATATGGCAGTTAAATAACACAATTTTGCAAGCCAGAAAGTATCTTCAAACTTAGTGGCCATTACGTGTCCTTCTTGAGCAAGAAAGACATACAATTCTTTTCGCAATTGAAACACTCGCTTCAAAACCTTTCCTCTGGATAACCAGCGCACCTCTGCATGATATAACAATCTCAATCCTTCTGCTTTCATGTCTTTGCATAGTTCTGAAAACATTCTGTGTTTCTTTGAATGAGATCGGACAAAATTTACAACTTTTATGACATCACTAAGAACAATATCCAGATCACCCCTTTGATTTTTTTCTTGGTTTAATTTCTTTACTACAAGCGCCTCTCGATGTATCATGCAATGATTAGAAACACAATCAGGAGACACTTTCTTTATTTTCTGAACAACTCCATTCGTAGAACCTTGCATGGCTGCTGCTCCATCGGTAGTAACTGACTTACACTTTGTCCAATCCAAATCATGTTCCTTAATAAATTGATTTAACTTATCAAAGATTGCTTGAGCTGTTGCTGAAACTCCAACTTTACAACAGCACAAATAGTGCTCTACAATGGTTTTGGCTTCCGAATCTGCAAATCTACAATACACAATCAACTGCGCTTCATCTGTAATATCTGTCGTTTCGTCGAGTTGTATCCCATAAGCAGGAGTCTTTCTTAGCTTGATAACAAGTTGTTTTAGCAAATCTTCAGAAATATCATCGCATCTACGTTTAGCTGTATTGTCTGATAAAGGAATTTCCCTCACTTTGGCAATAGCCTTTTTTCCTCCATGCAAAATGTCTGCAGCAATTTCAAGACAGGGAAGAACTACAGATTCCAACTCGGTGTATGGACGCTTTCTTTTCATTACAACATGAGCCTTTTTTAGGGAAGCAAGCACTAAATCTTTATTTCCTTCTCTAACCTCGCTTTCAAAAGACGAAACTTGCAGCTGTTGACTACGCAGAGAGGCCTCAAAGAATGCCTTTGATTTATTTTGATGATTAGGATGCTGTGTTTTTAAATGCGTTCTAAGATGCACTGGGGCTAAGTTACTATTACCAAATATGGCAGGACAAAACATGCAGCATGCCGAAGGATAGGGGTTTAACAATTCTTCTGTTGTGCGAAAAAACCCATACATGGTGTAATCATCATTCCATTTACGTTTCTTAGCGCGCAAATCGTTCTCTTTTGTATAATTTTCTTTGCAACAGAACACTGCTGGTCCTTACTGCAGTTGGTACTTACAGAAATGGCTTCTACGTTTCCTTCGGCATCTGTTTCTCCAACATTCTCAGGGTTGCATGACTCAATACAACTTTCACTTTCTACGGAGGACTTACTGAAGAAATTTCGTATATCCATCATTCCTTAATTTACACAGCAAACAACTAAGGTGAAAACAATAACTTGCAATTCAGATTCTACTGGAAAACAACCATTACCAACGATTATTAGGACAATTTAATTATGACGTAACAAGTTGAACATTGTAACAAGTTACTGAAGAACTGCGTTGTATGCCGTGCATTGAAAAATCCAGTTAACCTGGTCTGAAAAAAAAATGTAAATTTATTGCGACACTTGATCATAGGTATGTTGTATTATTGTATCTTGTACACCCCAGTACACCCCATCGAAGTGGTACACCCTTTAAAAATTCTGGTACACCCTGGGGTGTACGATACACCCGGTTGAAAAGCACTGCTCTATTTATTTCATTTGACTAATCCTTTGGACGTATAAAATTTGTTGATTCTTTTTTTGATGTCTGTGTTCGATGTTTAAAATTGATTAGGGCATATATTTTTTCAGGAACTTTAACTACTACCTAAAATGCAAAAGATTTAAAAAACTATAGTTAATTTAAATCAAACGACTAATGGTAAACGGTCGCATAAAAACAGCCTTAAACGTAGAAATAAAGAACAACGTTTCGTAAAACGGAATTGTCATTAGAGCCTAAAGAAAAATAAATACTTATTTAATACGGGGGTACCAAATACCGCAAGTTACCGCACATGACCGCATGTTACAGTATGTTATCAAAAGGTAGGAAGTTGTGAAGAACTTGAATATGCTTTGTTTTCAAAATTATAAATGTGTTGACTTTTGACAGCACTGACGGTCAGAGATATTCCAGTTGGGTGAAGGTTTGTAACTGAAATAGTACTAGAATCTGGTCTAGTTTACGCTTGTTGGGGCTTGCAGTAACATGCGGTATTTAGTACCACCCGTTTTATACGTGTTTTTATCAGTTACCTTATTATAAAACTGCCACGTCGTATAATCTTTTGTTATTGTTTGATTTCAGGCGAGGAAAAAGAAATGTGGGAAGAAACGAAAACACCAACAAAATGTTAAAAAAACGCTTTGAAATTTTGGTGTGACCAATTCAAAGAGACTCCCTTTAAAACTTAAACAATTCAAATGCCGACCATTTGTGATAATGTTGTATTAGCACCATAACTGTTTTGTTACCATTTTTTTTTTTTGGAAAAAAATGTTTTGTTCATTTTGTTTTGATTCAAAAACAATGTACGTCTAATGTAAAAAAATGATCGTTCTGCTAACATGCTTATTTTCAATGTTTTTAATATTTTTGTTTTGTTTTTTGCCATCTTGGTTCCTTATCAGGCATGGTAGATGTATATTATTCGACCCGTAACTTTTTTTGTGAGGTGTTACGTTTATTGACATTCTCTGCTGATTCGAACAAGTATTTTTAACAACTCTTATTGGGCTTTACGTTTATAACATGAATATGGCTTCGTGCTATTTATCCCCTTAGCGCCACTGCCCAGGTGGAAAATTTTCCCCGTTTCATACATGTAATATCATCGAACTTATTTGGTTCGGACTTGGATGGGGTGCGAACTTCCGAGATTTATCATTGTGTTATGACACGAAAGGTAACACTTTCAAGCATAATTTCAAGTATGATTTTCTATGATGAATCATGCTTGAACTTCGCGTCAGAATCTCTGGTAATCCCGACATAAATTGGGATAAGTCATAGATCATCCTAAATATCCATGTTTGAAAATCATCCTAAATATCCATGTTTGAATCTTCTCCGAACTAATCCCCAAAAACATAAAGTAGGCATCTTATCGTATTTTTATTTTATTGAAAACGAACTTAACGACGATTCATTGTCCTGTGTCCGAATCCGCCCAAGCTTCGGTTGAAGAACCACTTGATGACAAATGGGCCTGGATTCGGCCGGCCCGCCTTCCACCCTCCCAGTCGTTCGTTTGAGATAAAACCACAATTATCTCGCCGTTGATTGTGGTGACCTTTTCATTTTTGTAGTCCGTCAGCTGAAGGACATCTGCACATATACAAAGTATTACCACATTTTGAAGTCTGGCGTGGTGTTCTTTATTTTATTCATCATATTTTACCTACTTAGCTGAGCCAGTAACACAAAAATTGCTCAATAGATTCATAAAAGGCTGGGGTTTATGCAAACAGCATGGCCATATAGCTCACTGAGGCAGTAAAAGATCCGGGCATGATTGAATCACCGCCAGTTTATGTGGCAGTGCGAGGATACCAACCGCTGAGCGCTGCGCCTCTTAGGTCATAACCTTGCCTATTACTCCCTTCGTGTCGCATCGTTTTGCGTGTGGGGCACAACAGTCAGCGTTCAAACAGTTTTTGGTCTTGCGGCCGAAATTTCAACAACCAATGAGAAACACACTGTGTATTTACGTTTTGATTTTCAATGCATTTGGATGGATAAACCCAACTATCTTTTAAATGCTTTGAATTGTTCCAAGCATCTAAATAGGCAAGTTCTTGGCGACTTTGTCAAATATTGCAGTTTGAATTTTTACATTTTGGAAGCCGGCAAGTTTAAAACAATGTGCTCTAGGAGACCCACACCAAAAGTAGATGGTTTAAAAACCAAACAGATATGTTCAAATGGTGAAAACAAGCATTGCAACATACCGATTAGAAGGTTGTACAACTTGCTGTCTTTAAATGTCTTTTTGTTGTGTTGGCGTTTGTAGCCAAGACCAGACCATGAATAAGTGACCACCAACTCCTTTTTCATGAAGAGGCGCAGAAACTCTCGAATTGTGCTGCGCAATCCTTTTCTTTCCACCCTCAATGCTATGGCTTGTTGATCCTAAAAAAAAAACTGTTTTTAAATATTTTGCAGAAAATTGTTGTAAGTAAATCTACAAACCTCAATACTTTCAATGGTTTCATTTAGTTCTTCATCATTAGCAGCAGGTTCAACCATGCTAGAATGACAATTAGATAGACTTTGTAAGTTGTTCATCTCTCCAATTTTTTGCACTAGCACATCTCTAGTAAAAGAGAGGTCAGTGCGAAGGCCAGCTATTTGGGTAAGAGACCTTCTCACATCTGTTTGTAAGCCCTTAACACAGTGCCAGATTTCTGTGTATTCAGTGCCTACTGGCAAAGAGGGGGGCAGTTTTCTAAAAAAAACACTTTAGACAGATAATGTTAGACAGATAAACACAAATTTCCTGTACCGTTTTTGTGCTTTTTTTTCCTGGCGAAGATATAATATCACGGGGTCGCCTAAAAGGTGATAAAGTTTGTGGACTTGCAGGTGTTACAAATGTTGGTTCATCTTCTGCTGTTGCATCAGATGTATCCGATGTTTTATACCCATTTTCCGCATATGCCTTTTTAATACAGCGAGCAAATGAATCTGAAAAATGTTAGTTGTTGTCATTCACACTTGTTTATCTTTACTATATTGCAACATAGGTGCTTGGAACTTACTGGATTGACACAGCACCTCACATTTGTATGCTTTCCAATTCTCCCCTGGAGCGACTTTGTCCCTTGCTTGCTGTTGAATATTGCCACCTGCAGGCCATTTGCATTTAGTGTCAGAAACCATCCAACTTTGATGTACCAAATCAGATTAGCCAGATGAAAACTTTACAAATACAAATTCTTTCATTTTTGCTAAATTTCTAAAAACAAAATTTTCAACTTGAGTGAATAAGTTCAATAGCAACAAACTCCGCCTTGTAAGGCAGCATAACACATTTCACAACATTACTATTCAAATTAACCACACACAAATTTTTATCTAATGGCCCCAGCCTGTAAACTCCAACAGACACAGATGAAACAGGGTATTTAAATAGTGGTCTGACATGAAGAAAATTTTGCACAATGAAACAAACTGATCCACTTTGACATGCAATAGTGCAAACTTTAGCAACACTGGTGGTCCCATATTTAATGATACAATCTGCTTTGGATTTTGTGTTAATGACACAAGAATTTAACAATGTAGCCATTTTGTAATAAGTTACAGACAAGCCTTCTGTAACATGCAAGGTAATTTCTGGGAGTGTACATTTGTATGCAGTTCCCTTTGCCTTGCCACTGTGCAGAGAATGCGTTGTTGCGACAATATTTTCATTTTGGTGAAACACAAGGCGTCCAATTTGCTGCAAGGGTCGATATCCAGACTGGAAGCAATTTTTTAAGATACCTAAATAACTTTCAAAAGGAAAACAATTAATTTTCTCCAATGACCCATAGTTTAGATAATCATCTGGTAGATGTATGAGACTGTGCACATTGTAAGATACAAAACCCTTGCCATACAAAGTAATGGAATCTTTCACAAATTGTTTCAACAATTCACAACAATGGGTAACATCTTCATTTTAGGTGCATGGACTAATTAAAAAGCGCAAGGAAATGACATACTTTAAAAAGTGTTTAAAAAACCTTTTTGGAAGAATTTTTTCATTTTTTAGAGTAACCATACCAACATATAGCATAAACAACCGAAATTCAGCAGTCTTCCAATATGCCAATTCTGACAATGGTCTTAATTTCCTGTTAAATTCTACTGGAACCCAGGCTTTTATCTGAAGCAATTTTTGGTTTAGTAAGGCCATTCCTTGGGATGACAATTTTCCTTGATGCTGCCTAAACAAAAGCATTTTTTCAGCATTTTTGGCTTTTTTTGCATGTAAAATTTTACCTTCGAATTCCCTTCTACCTTGAAAGGAGCCGCTTCATGACCCCAAGGCAACACAGGTGCATATAGTCCAGCACAAATCCAGTAACCATTTTAACCTTGTACTTCGCAAGGTGTGACTCTCCTTTATGGTGAGATTTGTCTTGTTGTGCTACAAAGGCATTATCAGTTCTTAGCGGACAGTTTGTTTCAAGCAAGCAGACATGGCCCGATGCAGAGTCATATTGTCCATGAACTACACATCTTTCACAACAACTATACCCTGAATGGCTCTTAATACTTTTCAATGAAGACCGTGCTGGAGCATCACACACATAAATGCCATTGCCAAGTAATGAGAATATTCTTTTTCCATTAATGATGTCGTTTTCTTTAATTTTTTTAACATCACTCAAGAAATGTTTGAGAAACAACTGAACTGGGGGCATTTCTCTATTGCTTGATTTCTCAGTGGAATAAATCCCAGCACATATTGGCCGCATTTTTGCTTTATAAATTGTCAACAGAATTGGATATAGTTTGAAGTCAGGGGAATGATTAAATAAGGGTAATCCATCAATGTTAATTAAAAGACAAAATGATATATTGCCTTCAACATCCTTGTAAAAATGTGACAACATTTTTGTAAGTGAATTAATCCAATTTGGAAAATGTACATACAGTCCATCCTCCATGGGCTCATAAGAAATGTTTGGTTTGGGAAAGAGGCCTTTATATGATTTTGGAAGCTCATCATGAATGCTATGTAAGCTTTTTAGAAGTCTGGTTATAGACATTTTTGGTACATAAACTTCAGTTAATGCCCAGCTGGTAATAATATCATTTGCATCCATTGAAAGTGTACTGTCTGGAATTGTTATTTGTTCCACATGTTTACTTGATAACATACTTGAATCACTTTCTTGTTCTTCAATTTCCTGCAGGTCTGCAGTGTCACTGGAAGAAGCATTTAAAATGTTTATGCCACCAACTGCAGCAGGTCTTTGTTTATTCATCCTTTTTTTCCTGATCCATTTCTGTTTTCTTGATAAATGGTCATATGGTTTGTAATCTGTTCTTAGACTTTTACTACGAGGCATTATATCAAATGACAAGACAATTTAATGCTGCAATTTAAATCTAATAAAAACACAGATTAATTTTAATGTATTAATCACAATACATTCTCTCAACACCATAGCCACAACAGCATAAATCTGCTGTTTTCCTAACCAAACCAATCCAAACAATTTACAATTTTCGTTAGCATTATCATTTTGCTACCAACCTTGATGCCAACATCAGCTCACAACCACAAGACACAGCATGGCGTCTGCGAGCACATGGTCGCACGCAGTCCCGGATGAACTTGAAAAAAAGGCAAACGGAACGAACAATTCTCGTTGTAATACCATAGATTACTTACAACTTGTTTAGTATTCCGTAGTAATACGACCACATTAACAGCTGCGAACCTGCGATACCGTTAAGCAAACTCTCCGATCCCGCGTTGGCAATTCCCGCCGTTTTCAAAAATTTTGAACAAAGAAAAAGACGCGCGCCGGGCGTGAATTCCCAAGAGAGTTAAAATGAGTTTTATCTAAATAATTCGATTCGCTACGCGTGATAGCTTTTCTCTTGAGCTGTTGCTCAGATAAGCAATAGTTTTTCAGCCACCAATCAAAACCGTCTTGTGGCGATTTACAAACTATCAAAATGAGTACAGTAGCAAGCTTCAAATAATGATTATTATTTGCAAACAGTAGCCTATGCGTATAATGATTGGAAATAGGCTACGCTTACTAAATGTCTAGCAGAAGTTTCTTGGTTAAAATTAATCAAAGAGCTGATTGAAAAACACACACTGAAACAGTAACAAATATTGCCCGGAAACCAAAACTATACCACGATTGTAACAATTTCGCGCTAGAAGGTTTCAACGAAATCCTAAAATAATTGGTAAAAATTGCACACTTTCTTCTGCACGGACATGTCAACTTTGTTGACCAATAGTTCAAGTTGTTCAAGGAAACTTCAAGCCTAATTCATGTTAAGTATTCGTTAAAAGTCCAGATATCGGAAGATACATGGCTTGTTAGCTATATTCCAAGGATATATCCTTGATTTTTGTTTGAAATATCGGTGAAAAAGCCAACACGTGATATCCTAACATAACCCGAGTTTAACACAAGTAAAATCATACATGATATTGGGATAACACACGGAAAAAGTTTGCCTGGGTGACATACAAATTCAAACCAGAAAAAAAGAAAATGTGAGTGATGGCGAAAAGAGCATCCAATCCCTTACCCAAGCCCTGTCTAACGGCTAACTTTAAAACTGTCGGCCCAAACTTATTAATGCAAGTTTGAAACCCGGTCCTAAAATAGCCCGAATTTGGTTCAGTTGTGGTATAATTGATGCCAAAGTCTAAAGTGAGGCCAAGCAATGTACCTACATATAGCGCGTTTAGTCATGTTCGTGCCCTTTGTACTGTTTAGCGCTCGCACAACGGTTCAATGCTGCGCAGCTATTTTCGGCTCGGCGAATGCTTCAGTGCAACTGTGTCGCTTTTGTTTTCTTTCACCAAGCGAAACAAAATCAACTCAAACCAAACTCATTCGTTTTTAACCTTATACCGAATCCAGACCTCTGTATTTTAGCTCAGGAAATGAATTAAGTAAGGTATGTGTTGACAGCTGTTAACTAATTGGTAAGCAAGCATTTTAACCCAAGGATTGTACAAATGTTCCTAGTATCTGACACCACTGAAACATCACCAAGCCGAATATAGCTGCGAAATGTGGATGGCACAGTTAGTGGATGATGACCAAAAGCGCTGCAGCTACAGTGCAGTACAAAGTGTTATGTATAACAGTGCTCTTCAACCTTTTTAGTCGCACGGAACCCAAGGTGTTTTGTCAAAATTTGCGGAACCCACCAAAAAAAAAAAATTTAATAAATATAAAATACCCGTGAGCTACATCAAAGAAAAAAACATGCATTTTTACCTTACACACCTAAAGTTGACTTCAATTAAACAATTCACTGAAACGCATTGCCACGTTACTTGTAACGGTCGTTTCTACATTTATATCGCAATTTTGCCAGTGTATCAAGGCTGTGTTTATTACGTACAATTGATCAATGGTGCAACAAAGTTAACTAGAGGCAAACGTAAGTATTAGGAGAATAAAGTAGACAAGCGTTGCTACAATGGTACTGTTATGATGCATTCATCTTTGAATTTGTACACCAAACCGCTGCGTACCCCTGTGTAACCCTTAAAGATTACGGAACCCCTGCAAGGGTAGTACGGAACCCTAGGGTTCCGCGGAACCCCGGTTGAAGAGCCCTGATGTATAAGGAAGCTTAACAGTAAGTGGGTTTAGGGCACTGTAGGTAAACGTTGGTGGGATCAGTCGAGGAGGCAATAAAAGCTATTCACCCATATCAAGGAAGAAAGGTAGGGTTTGACGGGGCTAATTCTCCTGCCTTGTTGAGCTTTCGATGGAACAGTTGTTAAGTTTCCAAATAAAAATGCTAAATTGCAAAACATGTTTTTCGTACTTGTATGCACAAGGCAGGCATATAATTTTAGCTTACTGTTTCTAAACAAGAATGTTTCTAATTTTCTTGTCACTGTCAACGATTTTTTGTTGGGATTTTAAGGTTCTTAAAATATAAGATATGAGATTATAAGGATTTTCTGCTAGGTTTTTTGAAAACCATTAAACTAATCGTTATGAGGATTAGTATTTCACTGGTTGCTATACTGGCATAATGAGTTACAAAAACAAAACGTTCAATACAGGCTCTAACCTAAATAATAATACTTTATTTAGTTGATAGCTAAGGCTTGAATTGTCAAGAATGTGTCATTCACCAACAAATCACCCTTTATGTCAGTGGTTCTCAACTGGCGATCCATGATCACTTTTTGGGTGGTCTACAGGACGCTGAATATATTTAGTGATAAACCGGAAACAGTTGCATACAATTTATTGAATATTCAGTGCAAAAAAAGTCCGTTCAAGTTATTGGCATTTATTGTTACCTGTCAATTGTTTGATATCACCTTTCGAAATTCTGTATTGTAGGAATATATTTCAAGCCAAACTGCTAGTTGTGGGTTCTTTGTGGATGACAAGTTGAGAACCACTGCTTTAGGTGTGTACATTTTTCGTAATATTAGCTACAGCCTACTGTCTGTGTGTAACAAAGCATGTTTGTTTTGAGTCATTGTGTCGATCGTCAAAGTATCACCTTACAACTGTTTGTTACTGTGCACTGAAGCAGTGAAATAAGTCTACCGGATCAGTCGTTTACGTCTGGGCAAGCACAGTTACTAATAGTGTCATTGGTTGCTGTCAACGGCTGTGTCATCCTTTCGGCGTTAGACAAGTTTAGTTGCAACCTATTGTGTCGAAAAAGAACTGCTAAACATGTTTGGTTAGGCAAGGCTTTGCATCATATAACTCTTAACAAACTGGAGTGTCGTAATGTGGCTGTACAAGCCTATGCGGCCACTGGTTTGTAATAAAAAGCTCTACTGATGAGGCCTTATAGGTTGAAAAGCCGCACGGTCTGCAGTTTATTTATCATAAAAAATATGTACCTTGTAGGGGCGGTAACAGACAGGAAATAGCTTAATTATGACTAAACCAGCAGTAGTATTACATCCTACTTAGTACCAGACGGTTTGGTTGCATTTACAGGCATATTTTGTATTCGTAAAGATGCAAACGAAAGTAGTAATAGCTAGTTTTACAACATTAACTACAGTTATACTCTGTTCTACATGCTTTGTGTCACCAAAAAAGATTGGATTTTGGACAAACGGATTTAACCTCTTTATGAATGAAGGTATGTCATATAGTAAAATGAATGTTTTGTAGCAAGTGACAACGTTTCAAATTAATTCCGCGTGGATATATTAACTGAAACAGAAAAATAGCAATACTGTTGAGCAATAGCTTGTTGTTGATATCATTGCTTTGTGACTAAATGCAATGCTAGAGTTCGGCTTAGTGAACTAATTATTCAACAAGCCGGAAACAGCTAAGTAATCTACCACTGTGGTCGATTGTTGAATGTTTCGCTATTCACAGCAGTACGTGTGCTATGTTTGTCACGTTGCAACAAGAAGAATGCAAATATCGCATGTTGTACTGTGTATCGTTTTTCAGATATGGTTCAGGCCGTGTTTGGGCCGGCTTAAGTTTGAATGAAATTGATTTGCTTTGGGCCTGACCTTTCACTCGCCATCATTTCTGACCCAGTTTAACCAACAAATTCGATCAAAAATTAAGGGTCTTCTTATATTCTGTGTAGTTGCATGATAATGCTTAAACCTCATCACAATCTTATTTGTAACGAAATACATATGTTTCTTTGCACATTGTGCTGTGTACCATAGACTGTTATTAAGTAATGTACACAATTACATAGTAGCGGCCTTCATATAAGCATCTACGGTTTTACATAGAAGCAGTGGCGTAGAGCAACCGACATTTTTTGGTCCACAATACCGACTGCGTAAAAGGTGTCTTTACCAAACACTGTGGTTTGACGGGTAAACCTCAAGCGTTATTAGCTTTTTTATGTCTTCAAAAACGTAAATATATGTGCATTTAGGTATACAACTGGGTGAAAAGGCATTGTAGACAATTTGTATGTTCAATTTCGCTACAAATGCTTTGTGTTTTGCATAGTAACGTATACTGTACTCTTTTGCATAGTACCAAAGGTATTGGAGCGAAATTTTGTCACTAGTGTATTTTTGTTTTTCATTTGCCACTGTTTTGTTTTCATTCTTTTTCGTTGTGGCACCTTAGTTACGTTTGTGTTATGGCACCGTTTGTTTGTTACACGTTAATTACACCAGAATGTGCCTTCCTGTTTCACATGCTTAAAATAGGGCGTCGCGAGTCGACGTGATTGTTTTTTCTCTGGGCGCTGTAAAATAGAAACGAGTGATTGGTATTGATGGTGGGTTGTCACGTTCCCGGTGTAACGTTGTTTTTACATTGTTTCAAAGTAGGTCCGCGCCCATAAGCTAAACCAGTGTGGGAGTAATTGAGTTCAGAGGTGCGCCGTTGCTGTAGAGTTCGGGCCGTTTACGATATAGGTGAGCAGGTACTGTGTATAACACCGATTATAATAATTATTAGACCTGCCGAAATAATTCCGTAACAGTACAAGGAGCATCTTTACAGTTTGCGATGGCGGAATATAAACAAACAATGCTTTAATTTGTCATGTTATCGTGACACTATATTGCCCGCAAACACTATACAGTACTAAACACGTCACTAGCTTGTTATAATTGCATATCAATTAGTGGTGGACAATTAGCGGATCAAAAACGGTTCGCCAAAGCATTTACAGGACCGCGGAAAAGCAAGCAACGTTTTGTTCAACTTACTAAATTTTTAGAGGCTATGAGCGACTTCGGAAACGCGACACAGTTTTGTAGTGTTTTCTACTTCTTGCATTAGTGCAATGGCCGGCAACCACCGGGCCGCAGAAAACTTTCTCAAACGTTACATTGAGTTAGTTGTAGTATTCGTAATTGGTTTTCAGTGCTGAACCTTTGTGGTTTTCAAAGGCCGGTCCGTGACAAAAATTTCAGTTTCAAACCGGTCTGCAGTGTAAAAAAGATTGCCGACCCCTGCATTAGTGCATGTAGACCAATAGATCCAATTCTCGTGAAAATAAAAGATGTGTTGGCTTTTATATCAAAAGATTGTAAGCGGGATCAAAAGTAAAGTCAGGTCAAGATAAATTTTATTTGCATAGTCACTTTATCATCACAATTCCATTGTTGAACGGTTCAGTAAACAGCAAGGGCACCGAAAAAGCCCGTTAATTATTGAGTCAAGTTTCCTGTTATTTGAATAGTGGTTGAATTCCTTTATCTGGGTATGTTCTGTCGTAGGATCGCAACCGTCTGCGCGAACCTAGCGTGGTACGTCCGGTTGCATAAGACGGCCCTCCCTAAGCTCGACCCGAACCCGATTTGTTTTTGAAAACCCTGTTTTGATCCAACGTTTCATTGACAGGCCTATACTAAAAAAGATAAACATGGAGAACAAGTAGGAAAGTAGGATTCTAGTAGGAAATGGTTTAAACAGAATATGTTAGGGCTGTTGGTCATTGGATAAGTCTGGCAACCAGCTGCTTAGGTATTATTTTAATTTGTGGACACAGAATGTGTAGTCAGGCCCAAATCAATCCACCGAAAATCCCGACCCGACTTACAACTCTGTTTATATTATATTTTTCTGTTGTCACACAATGGTGTTCCCAATGCTACTACGCCAGAATTGCATTTGTTGCTATTTAAGCTGCAGACAGTGCACACCGTTTAGACCAGGGGTCGCCAACCTTTACTACTCAAAGAGCCACTCGGACCAGTTTCACGTAGTAAAAAAACACTGGGAGCCACAAAGTCGTTTTAAAATTTAAAATAAAATGCAAAACGTTTTTAGTCTTATGACATTCGACTTTTTGTTGTTGTTTAGCTAGTGTTTCATTGCATATTAGACACACTGGTAAACTAGTCTCGTCAGCAGAGAAACAACTTTCCGTAGCGTTGCATATTCTGTTTTTGCAGATTTGTATTCTATTGTTAACGCGTTTCTAACGTAACAATTAACAAACAGCTATTGTTACGCGCGCACACACACTGCAAACAAAAACAGTATTGTCTCATATTGCGTATTAACCTGCGCTCCGCCAGTTTGCCTCTTTCAGACTTCACGTTTGATGGTATAGAGATGGGGTTGCAGCCTTGCAGGTAACTACAACAAGCGAGTACAGTCATGCTACTGCACTTCAATTTTCGTGTTCGACTTTTGTGTTCAGCATAATCGTCACATAATTTTTATTCAAATGTACAACATTTGGTAAATTCAAAAACTGAGCCGCATCAGAGGGATCAAAGAGCCGCATGCGGCTCCGGAGCCGCGGGTTGGCGACCCCTGGTTTAGACCCATAAAGTCTCATCAGTGCAGTTGATAACAAGAGATTTTGGTATAACTATCTAACAGTATTATATGATGCTATTAACCAAACAACAATGTGTTCATAAATTTTACATGTAAAATTATGCGGAAAAATAATTTGGAAATGTGGTTATCTCCTTTTTGTGCTTTAGTCACCAGGCATTTGGACCAATTTTTGTGAGTTAATGATTTCTCTTGCCATTTCTTACTTTTTAATTAGCACTGTTGTGCACAAAATCGAACACTAGGAACAGAAGACAGAGAACAGAACCTACTATAAGATAGGCATTTCGTTTAACAACTTGCCCAAAACGCTGTATCCACAAACCAACACAGTAACCGAAACAGGACATTTTAAGCAAACACAGTTTCGAAAAGAATGTTGACACAATGTGTTTGCTGAAACGAACAGTTACCTGCTGATGCTGCAACACCGCCTTTTGTAACTACTTAGTATTCAAAAAGGCTGATGGAACGAATTCCTGTACACATTTTTCGCAATAGGTGAATTTTTAACGTACCCAAATCCGGATGAGTCCAAAAAGTTAGTTTGAACAATGTTTATCAGCAATATTCATTGCTACATACAATTCATAATTCCGATATTTTGCAAAAGCATGTTTTTAAAGATTTCCTTTTATAAAGAGGTTTTTATTGAATTAGCAATGCATAACTAATATTTTTTTTTATTTTTCAGATGCCGATCCTGTCGTAGATGGTATTATATTTCTACTAATTCTGGCTGTCTTGGGCCAGATCGCAATTTTATGCCGCAGTACGGTTGACTTTTCTCAAAGAAACAAAGCTTTTTTAAGAAGAACAACTCGACTAACTGTAGCAAATAGTAAGTTTTTACATTACAGTTTGTTCTCTGACATATGAAATATAACTAAAATGGAATTGTGTATTGGTACAGCATGTCTTGGTTGCCGAGTTGTAGATAGGGTCGGGTTCCCACAGGGTTAAAACTCGATTAAATGGGGCTCAATTTGAACTTAAAGCACGGCATCATTTTATTTTATTTTATCGACTTTGAAGTCTTATTAGAGCTTTATTAGTACAAAATCGTGTTTGATCTTGACTTATGCCAAATATTTCGTTTTTGTCAAATTTATTCGGCTAAATCGGTTAATTTAACAAACATTTGATTTTGGCCGGGTAATTTGTTGCGATTCGGCAGAAACCGAATCTTTTATGAATGAAAATTGAAAGCCTGAAACGGGTCTTTTAATTTTGCTTAATAAGGGACAATGAAATCTTAGAAACAACGCGATAGTGTCAATTATGAAAATTTTTGAATTTTGAGAAATTATCGTTTTTTAATACAATAACATCTATTCTGAACTGTTTTCCTGGTAGACAAACTTATGTTTTTGTGTCGAACGCGTAGCGTACGATTTCGCGTGACTTCATAAAAGATTCGGCCGAATTTTTTCGGCAAAACTGCCGTATTTACGGTTTCAGCCAAACCCAAAATTAGCCGATTCGGTACATCTCTAATTTAAAACGATCACATATATAACTCTTGCTCGTCGCAACTGGCTTTCAAAATCTTGCACGCATATACTTTTTATTTGAATATTGACCGAAAAAAAGCTGACAGTAAGGACTATTAGGACTGAGCTTCCATAATATTAATAACGATAAAATCAACCTAAAAAACAGTTCTTTTTGTAAAATTTCGTCCCCAAATCTATTCTAGTTTCACTGTTAATTAAAATAATGGCGTTTTTTCCGCCATCTATCGGTATTCAGCAATATTTTCTACTGTAAATTCTTGTGTTAGTTGCTCTACCGTACCCACTAAGCCCAAAGCAATGTTAAAGAAATTACAGTTGTTTGTTACTGACCTCCAGCGGCAGATTTTTTTTACGATTTTTATGCTGCTGTTAATCGTTTCGTACTGTAAATGTGGTGTGCCTCTATTTATGACATTTAAATTCGTTACATCCAAGTTTTTCAAAAATCTTAACTTACTTTCGTCGGGCTTACTACCGCCACTGTTTACCTCAGTTGGGATATTGAATTCATTTTTCCTACACCTTAATTGCCATTTGGGAATATTTGACAATTGAGCTTAGTTCTGCTAGCTATTACAATGAGTTACATATGAAAAAATTCATACATTCTAACAACGGTATTATTTTGCAGGTATTTTACTTTTCGTGGTAGCTATATCATCTTCAATCGTTTCCTATTTTTCACCGACAACTCTTACCAACAAATTGCGCACCATTTCATGGATTTCTTTTCTTTTTGGAACTTGCGGTTCAATGACGATCATTCGTGCCATTAGTAAGTCTTTAATACTTTATTGTAGAAAAAAACACGTTTAGGCAGATATTCGGCATTTCTTACCATTAATACACAACAATTGTTGAATTTATAGCCAATTAGAATTATGTTAATTTAGTGCATTGCTTGGCCTTTTCTTCTGTACTGCCTCCAAAATGACTAATTGAATCAAAAACGTCTCCCTAAGTGCGTTATGCTCACAATGAGTCCGCCGTCGAGCAGCCAGTTTTATCGCAAGTTGTTTGAATTAAGTTTAAGTGACGTTTCGGATTTGGTATTTGCATGTAGACTCCTCTGGGGAACAATTTTCTAAAGGGAAACACAAGGTTTCGGGACAGGATTAGAACTCATAACCTTGTGAACACAAGGCAGTTGCGCTTAACGCTCGGACATTTTGACTACAATGTATAGCATGTAAAAATTACTTCGTCGCTTTAACGATATTGTGAAAACATCTTTGGTTGTTGCATTAGGCTTTCATAGCTTTATTTCCACACAGCGCCAAAAAATAACGAACAATCGAAAAACAAGGGTTTTCTAACTTGTTTCGGTCTATACAGCCCGTGAAGAACCTGAATATGGCCGTGACCCTTTACCGCCACCCCGCGGTGGTGAATTTCTTTAATCGTTACAAAACCACAAATAACTAAAATGATTTTTGTTGCATGGCAAAATCAAGAATAAGACGTCACATTTTATTTGTGACACAGAAGTCGGGCCGGGCTTTTCGAGTCGGGTTCGGGCTTGGATGTTTTCTAAAAAACGGGCCTGCTTTGGGCCTGACTTCACACTCTGTTTCAGTATTTTTTTGAATAAATTTATCTAGCTAAGTAGCCGGTTGCTGGACCTGACCGAATGTCAAACAGCCCTAAATCGCCTTGTTCAGGACCAATTGTCCATTGTGTTTATTGTCTTGGTCTTTCCTGGTGCTTTAATATATAACCTGTGAATCAAACTTTCGGGCCTAAACGGGCTTCTTAAAAACGATTCGGATTCGGGCCGGGTTTCAGGCTTCAATTTCAGGCCTGTTTACAACTTTGTTGTGACGTACTTTGTGTGACATCACAATTATTTATACACTTTGTTTCATTGTAGATGCAGCTCAAGAAAAAGGCACCAATAACGCCGAAGAAGTCATTTAATTTCGCACAACCGTATTTTCAACAAAATCTATGCAGAAATTTTTCACACTTTGTCGAAATCAAAGCATTTTTTTCGTTTACCTCAGTTACAGGGTTAAATAGTGGGCCCTACACCGAATCTTTCACTTTTCCCTGTGCTTGGTCTAGACCAGAGACCCATAGCGACCCTTGGTATTTTATACATTGGGACCACACACAGTAGTGGAGAGTGGTTGCGGGAAAAGCTGGGAAGTTGTCTATTTTATTTTATTGTTGCAACGTCTATGACAGGGGTCACCAAACTACGGCCCGCGGGCCGGATCCGGCCCTCGAGGTCATTTCATCCGGCCCGCGACAACATTTTTTGGTTTGCCAAATCGTGTTGATAACTTTGTAACATTCAAAAATTAATCTACTCCTTACGAAAGTTTTCCTGTCGCGATATGTAGAATTGATATTACCTAGTTTCATAGGATTACAACGCTCAAGATTGATCCAAAGCCGGTTTGTTACGTCACAAATTGGACTACAAGTGTTAATTGTGTGCAAACAATTGCCTTATTTTGTTAGTTGTGACGTAATATACAAGCATTGCTCGTATGATGAGACCGGCTGTACAGTTTAACAGTCGCATTACCAGATTTTGAATTAGATTGTGGAAAGACCATCTCTTGGCGCCCCTATAAAAATCGCTGGGGCATGCAAACTATGCGGCCCGCGCGAATCAATTTTAAACTTATCCGGCCCGCAGTGTAAAAAGTTTGGTGACCCCTGGTCTATGATATAAAAACGTGTCCTTGGATTTTGGTTTCTCTAAAATATGCAATCAACGCAATTTAGTAAAAAAAAAACTGAAACATGTTGAAGATTAGGTTTTTTAGTTTGGGTATCATTTTGAAATTCCAATACAATTTATTTATTCTAAATTACAACTTTTGGGCTTATAATCCTACCTGCATTGAGGGCGTTGAAAACCACATGTTACCGCTTGTAAGAAGATTAGCTCCAAAGGGGGGATTTGGAATTATAATGTTATTGTCATTACAAACCCTGTACGGTTCAATTCATTGATAAGTTTCTTTGATTCTATTTGAATAAGAAACTGATGATGCCTTAATAAGCGAAATTAATATTTCTGTTTCAAATAAAACTTTACACTGACGCTGATCGTCTGCCGCTCTCTTTGAGTATATTTTTTATATTTTTTTTATAAGTTTCTTTGAATTATAGTTCAAACGTATTTTTTGTTCCCTACAAAAAAAATGTGATGTCAATTCGTTATTGTTCATCTTTTCAAATAGAAACCTACATGCAATTACCTGATGCAAATACTCAATACTATTTTGTTTTTAAAAGATGATGCACTATTGTTTTCTCAAACTGCACTACAAATTGCCAAACGGTTTATTTTTTTAAACGTTGTATCACTGCTGGTTGGAAACGGTTGAAGCAATTTTACTGATTATTTTCAACTTTATTATTTACAACGTACTTGATACTGAATGTATTGTAATACCTCGAAAACAAAGTTTTGTTATATGCTGCTTATAATAATTAGTATTTCTAATTTTTACGCTGTCATTCTATGTTACTGAAGTATTGAAAAGTGCCTGGCATTTTTGAAATTGCAGATATTGAATGTTTACAAAAATACTTTTTAGTGTCGATCTGTTAACTATTTAAAGTTTAAGTAATACATGCAAAGTGCAGGCAAGTGGTTTTCGACTTAAAAAATGTTACGGGCAATTTTTGTACTACCTAGAAGCCGCGGGTCACAACGCAAATAAATAACAGAAAGTTCAGCGTAGTTGGTAAAAAAGACCTAAATCATATACAAAATGGGGCCTTTTGGGCAGTGCTGGATTAACCACTAGGCAAAGTAGGCACGTGACTTCAGGCCAGTAAAAAATCCAGGCCACTTTAAAATCAGTAGAAATGCCTACAGGCCAGCAGACCCTTAATCCGGCACTGGGCAACCCTGATTTTCGGGCCACTTATAAAATGAGCCTACAGGCTAGCAGACCCTTAATCCGGCACTGATTTTGGGGAAATAAGTGCAGCAGCCTTTAATGTCAAAATACTTATGGCTCTACACTGCAGTCTTATTTGCATGTTTTTCATGATGTTCAATTTCATCACAAGCGACAGAAATATTGTTTGCTTATGATCATCTGCCTTAATCATGTCTGCAATGTCGCAAACTGCCCTAGGTTGGGAAACACTGCTCTTTAATCTACACCTTCTCATTTTCCTAACAATTCAAAAGTTTTCTTCTGTTACATGTTTTGATTTTTGAATGCCAAACTGATATAAATTGTCGATAATTATTTGTCAGAGAAAAAATCTTTTCCGGAACTACCTTCGCAGACGCCAGACAATCACTTTTTAATGTCGTAACTACCTCCCAAACATACCGAAAAATGTACTTTAAAGGACTACGTTCTTGTTTGGAAACGTTATTTCAAGCGTGACGTTCGTTAAATGTTGATGCGCTTGATTGATTATTTTTTCGCGAAATAAAGCTTGTGACGAGTGACGACATTGAATTTCATTGTGCAAAAAATTTTGCAGAAAATATGTTACCTACGGTTACGTAGGGTAGCTGTGGAAAATTGGACCGCTTTCAAGAGAATATATTAATTTTAAGTTTATTGTATTCTTTCTGTTTCAGTAGTCAGTACTATTTAGGACCTAAACAGCATAAAAAGTGGGTAAACAAAGTGTGTTCAATAAAGTGTTACTGAAAACAGTTTAAATTCAATTTTAAAATGAACATAAATTAAATCTGAAAAGGAGAAACCTGAATAATTATCACAAAAATATGTTAAAGTAGCGAAATGGGCTCCTTTTGACTGGTAAAGTTTCGCTTTTCCGCAATTTGACCTGACAATACTGTTTTAAGTATTTTTACTTAATGGATTTCTTATTGTGAGATGCAATTTGTGTATATTTGTTTTTCCGTCACAAAATAACAACCATTTTAAATGTTTCTTGTGTTCCATTTTTTAAATTGTTCTTTTTTACAGAGATTTACACTTTGTAAAAATGTCGAATTGGTCAGGTGTAACAACAACATGCCTCATAAGCCTGATGGCATGGCCAGCTTTGAAATTACAGCAAAGATTTGCTGACCGAACAAAACCAGATATGCAAGCTTTTGGTGGATATGCTCTATTCTTCACATTTGTATTTCTCCTAAAATGGCTCCTACCAATGGACGCAAAGCCTAAAACTGATGAAAATGTGAACATTATTGGCCGTGGAGTTTTATATTACACTTGTGGCTTGTTTTCTTTTACATCAGTTATGAGTTTTATTTTCTATTTGGACAAAATGGGTTTTGTCAAGGGGTACATAGACATGTACTTAGAAAGTGGAGAAAGATATTTTAACACTTCTACTGGCACCCTTTTACTTTTATGGGATTTTATGGTCCATTTATCACTTTATATTACCATCATATACTATATTGACAACAAAAAAGATTGTCGAAATTTGGTAATATATTGGGGCTGTACTATGATGACCTCAGTATTTACCCTTCTTATTGCTGCAATGAGTGGTTCTTATGGAACTGAAATGCATTCTGGATCATGGTTAAACATTCCATATGTTACTTCATCCATCTACTTCCTCTTAAAGTTTCTGACACAACCAAGATATTTTCCTAAATACAAGTAAGTATTTTGTATGTTTAGTATAAAATTCAAATGGTGAAACATAGGGCAGTCATGAAAATTTAGCTGAAGACATTAATTGCAAAAGTTGACAGCAATTTATTTACTTAAAACAAAATGAGTAAAAAAAATCACAACCAATATTTATATTATATGCAACAATTAAAAACTTCATTTGAAACAAATAGTAGATAATAGTTCTGGACATGCAATACATCTTATGTACATTTTTTTTCTTCTTTTGGACACCAAACCAGTGTTGCATCAAACTCTGTTTCTAACTATCTCGCAGCAGGCCTTTTGCAATGTAAAAGAAAACTACAACCTTAATTTAAGGTTGCAATGTCATTTACCCCAGTAAGTTAGAGTTCTTCTGGCAATTGCGTTTGTTTTTAAAACAATCACCGTAAAAGCTCTATAAACTTGATACCTGGAAGCAATAGCTTTTATATTTACCCCACTTGATCAACATACTTTTTGCTCATAATAGCACTTGGACTAACACCATTTTTTCTAATGTATTAAAGTTTTGTGTGAAAGAGTCTACATCCTTGTAAGCATGGATTTCATGCTTAGGTAGACTTTCTTGTGTAATATATTATTTATTATATTTTTGTTTTGAAACAGAACTTATTGCAAGGACAAACCCAACCTTATTGATGTCTTTCTTGCTCTTGGCCTTGCTGTTGGATTGATCTTTAATTTTGTCAGAGGATTAAGCAGTTTAAATTCACCCTTTCCACTTGCTCAATTGTATGCATTAGAATATGAACCTTACATTCTGCATCCAACTAACTTGGGACGTGCTTGGATGCTGTTTATGCTTTTTTGTGGAAGTTTTTTACAGGTTTGTATACAAAATAGTGTCTAAGATTTCATTTTTAAACTCATAACCAAAACTTTAAGATTGCAATAACAAATTTAATACATTATTTCTCAAAATTGAATATAAATTCTGATAAATTGATTCTGGGAATCATTCCCTGTTCTATTGCCATTGTTGCAAACGATTTCCACCTTTCATATTATATATATCACAAGTTTGGGAAATGTTTATTTCCAGGCTGAAATCAGTTGACAATCTTTCGCTTTTTTAGCGAAATATATTTGTTTTTTAAAAGATTGTCAACTAATTTCAGCCTAGAAATAAACATTTCCCAAACTTTTCAAAACTGAATATTTAACAATTTTTCTTTTAAGGAAAATTAAATACAAAAGTGTGTTTCATTCACCATTTTTGAATAACTACTGTTTTAAAATCTACTTCATGTGTGCACATTTGCATCATTTATAAAGATTAAAACAAGAAAGACCATAGCAGACACATGTGTACAATGTGATTTTATTGTTTTTTAACAGGATAGTGTTGTATTCTGCTTCAGGTAGTTTTAATATTTGGACTATTCCAAACCAATGCTTCATGGATGTTAGACTGGAGTATTGTGTACACTGCTGTCACTTGTCATGTAAGTAGATGTGCACATATAGTCTGCTTTTAAAATGATTTTTTTTTTGCTTTAAATCAAAATAAAGATCAAACCAAAATGTAAGGCATGTATGGAAAGTGTATTTTGTGTGTGCCAAAGTCTCTTCTTGAGGCATTTTGGATAGATGATCTGCTGTGGAAAATATACTTTAAGCCAGTGGTTCCCAACCGGACAGGAATTCCTTCCTAGGGAGGAATTTTATGAGTTTAGGGGAGGAATTTCATAACTACATTGGAAATGTTACAGAATATTTTTGTGCATACATTATTATGTCCATTATAATTTGGACCCGGTTAACATTTGGTAAAGGATTCTGAATGGACATCCCTTATTATAAAGTCTATTTCAAATTGCTTTTAATTTTTTCTGTTATATTTGTTTTTCTTCTCATGGGGAGGAATGAATAGTTCGAAAACGGGCGAAGGGAGGAATGTAACAAAAAAGGTTGGGAACCACTGCTTTAAGCTATATGTATGTTATACATCTTTGGGGAAATGTGTTAATGTTGCATATACTTTTTTGCAGGGAGTTTATGTCCACCTAATTCCACAGTTTTGTCCCGGTGTGGAAAATATATATCATATTCCTGTTGATCATACAGCATTTGTGATTGCTGCCAACATATTTGTTCCGTTTGTTGCATTAGCAACCATGCTCCGATCGTTTTCAATTGTGGCAGATGTAAAAAAGGAAGATGATATTCAAACCTACAAAACTGACTAGGAATGTAGTGTAGTTCAGTAATAGTGTAAAAATGCCCAACCCTTGCTAAAAACTGTTTAAATCCGGCATGATTTGTAAATTTAAATCAAGCCAATTAGAAAATGAAAATTTGTTGAAACAAACCTGTGAAAAAAAATCATGTTAAAATAATCATTACACAATTCGCCTAAAAACGCAACTCCTCTTCAAAACCATCCCAATTGACCCAAAAAGCCGCACTCTTGCAACCGTGAAGGAATAATGCATTTAATAAAATGGAACTAAGTTACACATTTTGAACTTTTTTGAATCAGGTTCCCTAACGTTATTGATCGTCTTGTTGCAACTATTTTTGGTGTTTCTGTTTTTTATTATTATTATATATTTCTCATTACTTTACTTATATATGATTCATTCCTATGCTATGCATTTAAAAAAAGTGGCACATTTATACGATTTTTTACACAATCTTGCATCTTACAGTGCACCGGACCGACTGCCTTCTTTTTTTGACTTTCGTCTTATGCGGCGTATTCGCTCATTGTGTGATTCTATTAAGATGTACCTCAAATAAATACCTCGCTACGCCACACCAAGCATACGAATTTTTTTGTTTTTTCAAAAAATGCTGTAACAGTTAAGTTACCTTCGTTTTGGACAGCTCAGCCACGAGTTTGGTTTTAGAAAGCGGAGGCACCGTTCGCACCCAAAATATCACAGAAAATTTAAAGAAGTACTATAATGTTGTTTCGGCTCTGGATCAGGTCACTGCAAATCGTCTTATCGACCTGCCAGAAAGCGCCCATAAATAAGTGGCAACCAAGGCACGTTTGGTAGAAAAATTTTTTCGCATGGCGTACGGTACTATTTTTGCGTCCCAACCATTACTTATTTCGGGTTTAGGGTCGGGCCGGGACCGTCTCGCAAAATTTTGCCAAGCTCGTGCTTCAGATTTATTCGAGATAGTTTTCAATCCCCGAGGCAGGGTTGAACTACTCATTAGGCAAACAAAGCGCGTGTCATAGGTGCCTCTGTATTGGCTTTCATGCAAAGCATTAAACTTATAACTAATATTTCCAAATTCTTTTTTATAACCTAGATTGAGTGTAATTTTTGTTGTGACGCTTTCGTCTGTGCTTTGAATTTACTCTGAAGTAGCGCGTACCGAGTATAACATCCACGTGATACGACAGGGTGTATTAACCACAAGAAAAGCGTTTGATACAGACGGACGGCAGTGTAACTCGGGCAATAAATGTAGCGGTTAACAATTTCCACGCAGTCGTTCAGGCTAGCTAGGTTGGCCGGTTTACAGCCAGAAACGGTTCATCTGATCGTATTCTTACATTTTGCAGCGATCTTTGTATTTAAGCACGCTTCTCAGCAGGATTTGACGCTTTTTGTTCTCTCTCGCTGCAGAGATAAGCGTTCTGTTTCGAACCACATTAAAGCGCCACATGACGCTCTGAATAACACCGATTTTTTGACCGGTAGGGGCGCTGGACAATCCTTTTTAGCAAAAAAATAAAATTGGTCGAAAATCAACCGTTCTGACCCCTGAGGTCATTTTTAAAATATTAACCAGGCAACCCTGCGGTCGGTGCGGGTTTGCACAACTCGGATGGCTAAAGCTCTGCTCAATTCGCGCAGGCGATAACACTGGCCAACACAATTTTTGGTGTCTTTAATGTTAAAACTGATATTGACTAATTTTGGGGTGCTAATTTCAAAAATCATTACGGTTTTCTTCAATCAGGTCAACTTTTTAAGTTATTTACAAAAACAAAATTTATGACCATATTGGTTCAATGACTTTAAAATCACGCTTTTATTTGTTTGTTAAAGTTTTGTTACATTAAACACATCAATTTTCTACAGTGCAGTCGGTTTTATAGCATAAACATGTGTTCTATGCTTATGCTCTGTCTAAAAATGGTTGGTGTAGGCTAGTGGTAACTTTAAACTATACGTGTTTTATGGAGTGATTTCAGACTAGTAAAGCAAGGTGGTAAAACTAAAATTAATAGTGGCTAGGTCATCTATAAGGTGTTGCATGAATTACCAAGATGTTTTATTCTACATTACTGGTGAATACCCATAGAACACCACTAAAAAAAAAAAAAATCTGTATCAAATGTGCATATCTTGCACACTTAGACGTGACTTTGGGGGTTTAGGACAAGCAATGGGCTCCACTTACCTAATGTTGATTGGAATATTACAGTAATGGACAAAAACAGTAGAAAGATACTAACATTACTAGACATAGTACAAAACTAAGTTATTAAGCGGTCTGAAAAATTCGGAACGAAAATGAGTATAAAGCTACACTTCCCTTAAAACGTAGGGGATATAAATGATGAGAATTAAGGTTCCAACAGGATATCAGTGAAATGAAACGTGTCGGGGAAGAAGGAATAATGTGATCCTGGCTAATTACTATTGGTAAATTAAACGGGACGATATTGCTGCCAGTTTCACTATAGTGTATAGGCTACATATAACTTAGATTGTTTTTCAAACGTGGATGTACCATAACAGGAAAAGTAAACGTGATACAGATAAACCGATTGCATTTTTGAAATCAGGGCACTAGAATTAGTCAACATCAGTTTAAACATTACTGTCACCAGTAACAAACTATTTTTTTTGTTGGCCTGTGGGTCTATAGCAGGGGTGGGGAACCTGCGGCCCGCTTGCCTTTTTAATGTGGCCCGCGTCACAATTTTGTTAAGGTACAACATAAAACGTAGCATAAAAAAACAATAATAAAATGTTAGTGTACAATTGTACGTAAAATAGTAAATATATTTACTTGAAAAGACTTCGACTTTTCTACATTTGACGTCAAACTTATTAAAATTACCACACATTCAACCACTTGCTGTATTTGTGACGTAACAGTCACTCGATTGTCTCTCCTTGCAGTAACAAATCATTTGCCATGTGGTGTTAGTTTTAAATGAAGCTATAGGGTGTTCCAGAAACAATGGACAGATTTTAGTCGAATTGAGTGATAAACCTGTATGCCTTGTTTGTTGCAAACAAGTAACAGCAAAGAAAAAATCAAATCTGCAGCGATGAAATATAAAATCACTTGTGTGCTTAGGGTAATATTACACGGAATTTGAAAATAAAAAAATATTTGGCCCGCCCGAAAATGTTGTGCAATTCATGCGGCCCGCAGTACTAAGTAGGTTCCCCACCCCTGGTCTATAGGTTAACCAGCACCGATTAGATGTATTAAACGTCCAAAACGACCCCAATTACATATGTTACATAATTATTGCGTCACATGTGTTCTATGTGGCGCCCCCAGTGCTCCTTGTAAGTAGCGATACTCGACGTGGCAGGGAATGCACGTGTCAGTCGTGGTTGGTGGTGATGACGGTCAGAGGTGTTTTACCCGTCGACTTTTATATGCCCGATTTTATACTGTGAATAAACTTTGCAACAACTGTTAACTACAGGTCTAGACCGAACTGAAAAGGCGCGTTACACATATATCTGAAGGCTGCATGGCGTTTATTACACTAGATTGTTTGCGCTTCTAATGGATCAAATTGAAACTCGCAAGTGACACAATTTCATTGGTTTTTGAAATTGTGCTGGAAAATGCAATTGACCAAACAAAAATCTAAACTGCAATTGTATTTCTCAAAAATGTAACGTTTAACACAATTAGTTAATTCAGTAATTTGCAAGTGAAAAGCATTAATATACCGTGACAAACATTTACTTATTAAATTGCTACTTCAAGCATTTTAACTACAGTTCCAGGTGGACCTGGTCGGCCATCCACTTTTCCAGGGGGTCCGCTCGGGCCATCCACATTTCCAGGTGGCCCTGGTGGGCCATCCACTTTTCCAGGTGGACCTGGAGGACCATGCGCTTTTCCAGGGGTCCGGGTGGGCCATCCACATTTCCCGGTGGACCTGGTGGGCCATTTACTTTTCCAGGGGGTCCGGGTGGGCCATCTACTTTTCCAGGGGGACCTGGTGGACCATCTACTTTTCCAGGGGGTCCTGGTGGGCCATCCACTTTTCCAGGGGGTCCGGGTGGGCCATCCACTTTTCCAGGGGGTCCGGGTGGGCCATCTATTTTTCCTGGGGGACCTGGTGGGCCATCCACTTTTCCAGGGGGTCCTGCTGGGCCATCTATTTTTCCTGGGGGACCGGGTGGGCCATCCACTTTTCCAGGGGGTCCGGCTGGGCCATCCACATTTCCAAGTGGACCTGGTTCGCCCTCTACTTTTCCCGGGGGTCCTGGTGGGCCATCTACTTTTCCAGGGGGACCTGGTGGGCCATCTACTTTTCCAGGGGGTCCTGGTGGGCCATCTACTTTTCCAGGGGGTCCTGGTGGGCCATCTACTTTTCCAGGGGGACCTGATGGGCCATCCACTTTTCCAGGGGGTCCGCTCGGGCCATCCACATTTCCAGGTGGACCTGGTGGGCCATCCACTTTTCCAGGTGGTTCAGGAGTACCATACACTTTTCCCGGTGGACCTGGTGGGCCATCTACTTTTTCAGGGGGTCCTGGTGGGCCATCTACTTTTCCAGGGGGACCTGGTGGGCCATCCACTTTTCCAGGGGGTCCGGGTGGGCCATCTACTTTTGCAGGGGGACCTGGTGGGCCATCTACTTTTCCAGGGGGTCCGGGTGGGCCATCTACTTTTCCAGGGGGACCTGGTGGGCCATCCACTTTTCCAGGGGGTCCTGGTGGGCCATCTACTTTTGCAAGGGGACCTGGTGGGCCATCTACTTTTCCAGGGGGTCCGGGTGGGCCATCCACTTTTCGAGGGGGTCCGCTCGGGCCATCCAGATTTCCAGGTGGACCTGGTGGGCCATCCACTTTTCCAGGTGGACCTGGAGGACCATGCACTTTTCCAGGGGGTCCGGGTGGGCCATCCACATTACCCGGTGGACCTGGTGGGCCATCTACTTTTCCAGGGGGTCCTGGTGGGCCATCTATTTTTCCAGGGGGACCTGGAGGACCATGCACTTTTCCAGGGGGTCCGGGTGGGCCATCCACATTTGCCGGTGGACCTGGTGGGCCACCTACTTTTCCAGGGGGTCCTGGTGGGCCATCTACTTTTCCAGGGGGACCTGGTGGGCTATCCACTTTTCCAAGGGGTCCGGGTGGGCCATCCACATTTCCAGGTGGACCTGGTGGGCCATCCACTTTTCCAGGTGGACCTGGAGGACCATGCACTTTTCCAGGGGGTCCGGGTGGGCCATCCACATTTCCCGGTGGACCTGGTGGGCCATCTACTTTTCCAGGGGGACCTGGGGGACCATCCACTTTTCTAGGGGGTCCGGGTGGGCCATCCACACTTCCCGGTGGACCTGGTGGGCCATCCACTTTTCCAGGGGGCCCGGGTGGGCCATCTACTTTTCCAGGGGGACCTGGTGGGCCATCTACTTTTCCAGGGGGTCCTGGTGGGCCATCTACTTTTCCAGGGGGACCTGGTGGGCCATCCACTTTTCCAGGGGGTCCGCTCGGGCCATCCACATTTCCAGGTGGACCTGGTGGGCCATCCACTTTTCCAGGTGGACCTGGAGGACCATGCACTTTTCCAGGGGGTCCGGGTGGGCCATCCACATTTCCCGGTGGACCTGGTGGGCCATCTACTTTTCCAGGGGGTCCTGATGGGCCATCTACTTTTCCTGGGGGACCTGGTGGGCCATCTACTTTTCCAGGGGGTCCTGGTGGGCCATCTACTTTTCCAGGAGGTCCGGTTGGGCCATCTACTTTTCCAGGGGGACCTGGTGGGCCATCCACTTTTCCAGGGGGTCCGCTCGGGCCATCCACATTTCCAGGTGGACCTGGTGGGCCATCCACTTTTCCAGGTGGACCTGGAGGACCATGCACTTTTCCAGGGGGTCCGGGTGGGCCATCCACATTTCCCGGTGGACCTGGTGGGCCATCTACTTTTCCAGGGGGTCCTGGTGGGCCATCTACTTTTCCTGGGGGACCTGGGGGGCCATCTACTTTTCCAGGGGGTCCGGGTGGGCCATCTACTTTTCCAGGGGGTCCTGGTGGGCCATCTACTTTTCCAGGGGGACCTGGTGGGCCATCCACTTTTCCAGGGGGTCCGCTCGGACCATCCACATTTCCAGGTGGACCTGGTGGGCCATCCACTTTTCCAGGTGGACCTGGAGGACCATGCACTTTTCCAGGGGGTCCGGGTGGGCCATCCACATTGCCCGGTGGACCTGGAGGACCATGCACTTTTCCAGGGGGTCCTGGTGGGCCATCTACTTTTCCAGGGGGACCTGGTGGGCCATCCACATTTCCCGGTGGACCTGGTGGACCTGGTGGGCCATCTACTTTTCCAGGGGGTCCGGGTGGGCCATCGCCATTTCCAGGTGGACCTTGTGGGTCGTCTAAAGTTCCAGGTTGTCCACTTGGTGAGCTTGGGGCTTTTAAACGTTTAGGTCCACTCGGACCCAAAATCGTTGTACCTTCTTGCCCCAATTCAGTAGCACAACTAAGATTAGGAATATATTTTGCAGCATTTCCATTGTCACAGCAGCTTTTATTTTTTTGCATGTTGCATTTTTGACAAGTGCCAAAGAACACTAACATCATCAAAACAAATTGCTTCATTTTTGCCACAACTATACAGTATCACAATGCTGAAGATATAAAAAAAATATTTAATAACTAAGTTTCAAGTTTCTTTTACTGAAAACCTGATGGGGAGACTCGAGTCCGACTTAAGTAACCTTTTTCAAAGACCTTTCTTGACTCGTGTCTCAGCTGAGGAAAAGCTAGACTTGATTTGAACTGGTCTTAGTAGAGACTTGACTCGGGCTCGTTATTTCACCCACAAAAAGGATATTTTAACATGACATGTTCAGCAGCAGTTGGTTTAACCGAACAACAGCAGCAGTTTAATGTACGATGCGTAGTTAGTTTGCCAAATTTTCACGTAACGTCGTCGCTTCTGCATGCAAAAACCTTTTTCCGGTGGCATTAAGTGTTGTAGTTGCCGCCTGTTTCAAGCGAATACAGTACGTATACGCGTCAAGAACAAGTATTTACTTTACTGTACGAAAGCTCTAGCGCGTTACTCTAGCGCAGGGGTTCCCAACCTGTGGTACGTGTACCACTAGTGGTACGCGAAGGTTTCTCGGGTGGTACGGGAGTAGTTTTCTTTCTTTTTTTACAAAAACATGGATTCACAACTTTATATTTTGTTTAATAAACACAAACAAAAATCTCAATAAATTTAGTTGATGTGCTTTAGTGTTATTTTAGTAAACCAATATTATTATTCTAAATAAGATATGATTAGATCAAATTAGTTGTTCTGCAAGAAGTGGTACGAGATCGTAAAAAGATTGTGAACCCCTGCTCTAGCGCATGCAGCAAAAGTGTGAACTTTAAGTTTCTAAAAACTCTAAAGTTGACGTTCTTGCCCACGCTGTTTAATGGTTGACAATTGACGTATTTCGTTAAACTTTGAGCGGGATCGCGGTTGATGGATTATGCTCACAGTACTGAATTAGTGTTGTTTTATGGTTAACGCGTTGCAATGAACCGTTCCAAAAGAATGACTATCCTAACCATTCAAAAGTTCCAACTTCCTTTCAAGAACTTTTCAGGACTTGCCTTGGCTCGAACCCTATTTGACTTGACTTGAGACTCGACTGATAGGTCTCGTTACGCAACCCTGCCTGAATATCGTAAATTAACATGCCACAAAGATTCATAATTATCTACTGGACTATTTTCTAAAATTGTCTAAAAGTTTGCCTATACTGCATTGTTATCTAACTTGTAACGGTACGACGTATATCACGTATCATTTTAGCTGCATTTTATGTGAAACGCAAAAAAGGAGGAAAATAAATTAATTTTTAATTTTTAATGTAATTTACCGCCAAACTTTGGCGTTTTTAAGTAAACCTACACCACCTCACGAAGTCTAAAAGCAACGTAAAATTACTGTTTCGATAATAAAAAAACATTTGCAAATCTTCTACAACAAAGCATCGTTGCACATTCACTAAACATATTGCACTACAGCACTGCAGCTGTAATGGCATTATACAGCGTTCTTGCTTTCCGTTTTGACAGGATGAGTATATCATTATGCGTTTTGAAACAAGGAAACCCGCGGGATGTACCAATTTGGTCTGTACTGACTATGCCTATGTGTGGTTTTCATTGTAAAACAGCAACAGCTGGTTCTTTGAAGTAGCAAATTTTATCACTTTTGAAACAGCAAATGTTCAGCTATGACAATTTGTTATCGGTCTTATCGGTTATATATTTAGACTTGTCAAAACGGCCTTAGTACATAAATCATTGAATTTTAGTTAGTTGCAAAAAGGCAATATTCCTTTGCCAAAACGATTGAAGTTATACCGGTTCAAATAAACCATGAGTGCCAATGAAACCAATACAAAACAGCTTTCAATACTCCAAAGTTGTCCAGGTAACTGGGTAATGAATAATCTGGTCCGAAATACGTCCCGTCTGTATTTCTTGGACCTTGGTCAAGTTATTCTACGCTTTCCGTGATCAATTGTACTTTCGGTGTGTTTCTGAATAATTGCAGAAAATTTAAAAGAAGCTTACCAGAATTGTTTTTAAATCTGATTCGCTTAATTGAAGTTTAAAACTTTGATCGATACACCGATACATAGGTTTCTTTAAAAAGGGCCTGATTCGGGGCTGACCTTACACTTCGTGTCAGTATTTTTTGAATAAATTTAACTAGTTAATTAGGTAGGTTGTTGGACCAGACCTTATCTCAAACAGCCCTAAAACGCCTTGTTCAAGGCCAATTGTCTATGTTTGTGTTTGTTGTCTTGGTCTTTTCTGGTGCTTCATTGTATAGGCCTATCAATCATGTTTTCGGGCCTAAACGGGCTTCTAAAAACAAACGATTCGGGTTCGGGCCGGGATCGGGCTTCCATTTCAGGCCCGTGTACAACTTTGGTTTGGTTACATTGACGTATTTACGTGAATGGTGTCATAACGCCTGTTGACGTAGGTCAGCCACCATGCATTTTTGCGCCTCTGCTGTTCACCTCATGTTAATGTTCAAAATTTGGCTGTGGCAATTAGCTTCGACCTATACATGTATAACATAATAAAAACTTTATGGTGATATTTACTATATTTACATGAAAGTAAATTATTTAAAGCATAACTTTTTCCAGTCTGTATAGAAATAAAATATTGCCGCGCATTGTTATGAAAGTAACGAATTTCCACGTGCAAACTGGTCCCTGCAACTTATTATATATTTACTCACATAGTTTTTCTACTTGTTTAACCTGTATTAGTTTGCGTCTGCTGCGTGTATAGTATTTCTAACTCCAAAACAAATGGCGTTTTAGGAACCAAACAAAATTTTTCATGCAGGAAATGCCGATGGAACTTAATGAGCACATTCTAATTCATACGCAGGCATTTTTGCTTTACTTGCGTCTAGTTGATCCGCCACCTTGCAATTTTGGATGGTTTGATCAGGCGCTACACTGCCAAATCAGTTTTATTTTGGTAATGTTTATTATTCGCCATGAAACGCAAAGATAGACCGGCTTTATTCTGTTTTGCAACAGTTGGTAGTTTAGATTAGCGTTTCGCAAACTTTTGCATTGCGGACCGTTTTCAAAGTTAAATTTTATCGCCTTTACAAAACAGCTAGAGTTCAGCAATGATATATTATAATTTGTTACAGCACTTATCAGTTGCATATTTGGACTTTTTTGGAAATTGCAT
The DNA here is from genome assembly GCF_965637545.1 of Phallusia mammillata. Lineage (NCBI taxonomy): Eukaryota > Metazoa > Chordata > Ascidiacea > Phlebobranchia > Ascidiidae > Phallusia > Phallusia mammillata. The sequence goes on along the minus strand of NC_137254.1, from coordinate 10,117,495 downwards.
TATGTGAACCATTGATCATCCTTGGGATGCAGGGACTGCTACCAAAATGTTGCATTGCGTTCAACCTGAAAATTGTATGGACCAGTATCGAACAGCTCACGAACCGGTGCCGTCGACTAGTTTAAATTAGCGTGATTTACATTCACAAAATTGAGCCCCAAAAATCTAGCGAACCAAAGTACAGAAAGCGTCCTATTATCAATCATTGATTTGTGTCTTAAAATGTTTAGCCGGGTGTATTTAGCAAAAAGTAAATTCTATCAAAAATTACTTTATGCTACAGCCACTATTGCGGCGAACTTATAAATGACTGTGTTTTATATCGAAACCGAATGGGACTTAACAACTACAGGATCTAAACCAGGGGTTCCCAACCTTTTTGCGCTCTCGTACCACTTGGACGCTCTGTACTGCCACGCGTACCACTTCTTACAGAACAACTAATTTGATCGAATCATATTTTATTCAGAAGAATAATATCGGCCTGCTAAAATAACACTAAAGCACCACAACGAAATTTAATGCGATTTTTGTTTACTGTTCACCGATTGGTCGATGCGCGGTGTAAACTTGCAGCGCATCAAAAGTCATTTCCGGGCGCACCTAGTCGGTTACAAATTTTTGACTTGACGATCATCGTGACGGAAAATATCTGCTCACATTCCTATGCATTACTACGAAGCATATGCTACCTCTTCATACGTAACCGTTATTGAACATTTTATCCTGATCTATTTTTAGTTTACAACACTAGCATCATTCAACGCTATTTGTAGCTTACTATATCAAATAGTAGATGATATCTATCAAGAGCAATCATTTGACATAATTAATGCCCACTGTCTCACAGCATTCTACAGCATTTCAAAGCAATTGTGCTTCTTGTTGACAATTGACATAACCTATATTTTGAAGATCGTAATGATACGAAACAACAGGAATAGTTACGTAACAATAAGAAGAAACTTGGAGAATTGTTTTTGCAAACAAAACCAGATAAACAAAATATAAAGTTGTAAATCCAGGTTTTTGTGAAAAAACGGAAGCTACTCGCGTACCACCTGAAAAGCCTTCGCGTACCACAGGTTGGGAACCCCTGATCTAAACGAAATAGTTATTCCGTTATTTCGGTCATAATGTTAAACTTAACAAAGTTGCCTAAAATTTTACTTCGTCGTTTTGTATCAGCCTTACGTTGTGTGTAGATTCAGAGTTGCGTATAGCTAAAGAAAGCGTTACACTGGTGTCGTTCCGAAAGCGCAATAACCCATTACTAAGCTCTAATAGGAAATGATAGAAGCATGTTTGGATACAGTGACGTATTTGCGTAAATGATGTCACAATGTTGTTTACGTAGACATGCCACCTTGCATTTTTGCGCTCATGCTGTTCACTTTATGTTAATATATTGAAAGTTGGGGCAATTGTCTTTAACTTATATATGCATCACATAAAAATAACTTTTTGATTGTACTTGCTATAGTTATATAAGGTAAATTATTCAGAGAACAACTTTAATTTGTACAGTACAGAGATATCAAAATATTGCTACCTACTGTATTGTTGCGAGAGTAATTTCCATTTGCAAACGTGTTCTTGATGCGGACATATTTACTCGCATGTACGAAATGCTATAATGAGCACATTCTAATTAAGACAGGCATTCTTGCCTTGCTTGCATCTCGTAGACCTGCCACCTTGCACTTTTGCAAGATTTAAACGTGCGCCACACTGCCAAACCGGTGTTGTGGTAAAATGTATTTCGTCGCTGAGACGCTAGGTTGAGTTGGGTTAAATTTATTTCGCTCGGTGAAAGAAAGCATTGCAATAGCACTAAAAACAATCACCAAGCCGGAAGAAGCTGCGCAACTTTAAAACGTTATGGAGCGCAAACCAGTGAAGAGCACAATTGGTGGATAATAGCAAAACGCGCTGCGACTACGTCGTATTTTAATACATTATGTGGCTGAGGCTCGCAAGAAAGTGAGGTTGGCGCAGTGTTGGTAAGCACGACTTGGGGAGAATCGTTGGTGGGACCAGTCTAGAAGGCTATAAAAAAAACTACCCGTGTTGAGCGGATTTATTCGGTTTGCGCCTCTGGTGGTCATGGCTTTGGTTTAACCGAAGTTACTAAACAATTATATCAGCTGTTAAAATTTCCAGGACGCTTTGTTATTTTGTTTACGAGTTTCTAATTTGCTGCTTGCAAACTTTTCTCAGCAATATTGGGTTTCTTGGTCATGTGTTAGTTTTGTTTTTTTCCTTCGAACGGACACAGAATAATCCATGGCACTGTGGTTGCGAACAAAAGTGGTTTTCAATGTGTGAATTTGCAAGTATACTACAAGGGCAAAATTTAGTTCGTTCGTCGTCGGTAACAAGCGAGCTTTCTATATTCAACCCTGAGAGCTTTTCTATTCGTTGCAATGGTGTAAATAATTTTGCTTAATTTCGTTGAGATTCAATTAAAGATATATTGTGTTTTCATTACAACACATAATATGAAACTGTGTGATTAATTTCATGAACAAACGACAGGAACAATTATGGCAGCATCACAGCGTGTTTTTATGTAAAATATTAAATTTCCACGTGCAAATTTGACTGATGGAGATATATGCTCACGGGCTTTTTCTAATTGTTATACGAGTATGGGTTTGAGTCTGCGGTATGAATAGTGTTTGTAATTGTTGAATAAATGCGCTTATTATAACCATTTATTCATGCCTAAAATTAGCATAAGGGTGGCAGTTTTGTTTTGCTTTCATACAAGGTATAACTGGTGTTGTTGTGCGAGCGTATGGAAATACCCAATTGCTAAGGGCTTATAGGAAGCCGTGTCAGTCATGTTGGGACTCCATGACGTGAATGATATCACAATGCGTTTGACGTAGATCTGCTGCTTTGCATATTTGCGCATATGCTTTCACCTTATGTCAATGTTAAAAGTTTGAGTATGTCGGTTAAATTCTATTGGACTTTTATCACTTTGTGAGAGTGTTTGCAGTTATTACCCATAAATATTTTTTGGCAAAAACTTGCATATCATGTTTAGTTTACTGTGATTTGGAGTAACGGTGCCCACACACTAAAAAGTTTCGTCAAATACTTTGCAGAAATATCGGCCAAGTACTTCGAAAGCAAAATGGAAATAGACATGTGTTTGTGACGTCACAGTTCCCAATAGCTAGCAGCTTTTAGCCGGAAATTGGACATTACTTTAAAACTTAAATGTGTTCTTCATAGGCGTTTTCTTCACAGAAATATCTGGAAAATTTAAATCTGGTTCTGGAAAGAACATGTCCCCGAAAATTTTTTTTTTTTGGATTTTGTAAACTAAGTTTTTTTTGTTAACAGTTCCAACATAAAAATAATAGACATGCTGCAAATATTGTTTCTATTGTTTTTCGTCGGATGTTCGGAAGGTGAATGTCCAGGCGAGGATTTCAGTCTCGCTCCTCGACCTCACACAAGTAAGCTTAAGAAGCTTAAGTAATTTTATGGTTAGCAACACATGTTTAGTTTCCCGAAATAAACTTCTGCTTGACTTTTTAAATTTAAGTGGTTTCTGTAATAGGGTACCTAAAGGTATATAGGCCTGTAAGGTAATAAGGCCCACTGCTCATATTTGACATACGTCAAAATGCTTCCGCTGTGATCAAACTTTAATATATACGTGAACTTACAATGAATAACAAAGTTTTGGACCTGCAAGTTCTGTGTAATTGTTGTTACGATCATTCGAAATCCAAAATTGTATTTTATGACTTTAAAAACAAAAAATTGGTAGATAATTTAAGGTTTTGTTGTCGTAATGGAGACTTTTAAGGACATATCAATATGGGGTTATAGTGTAATTGCAGCATTATTCAATCTAGAAAAGAATTATATTAAAAATGTTATTAAAGTTGTGTTTATTAGCAATTGGTCGCTAGTAGGCCTCAAAATATTTCCGTATTTTCTAAAGTGTCTTTTATAGTAAAAGCGACTGGTGTGCTCAAAAATGGCTTTTGTGCATTCTTGTACAGATTAAAGACATAACAGTAATTGTTTGGAATGTGTTATTCATTTAGTTTTATTGGTGATCGACTGTCAAGTGGCTGTTTGTTTGTTTGTTGTTGTTACTACATTCAGATTGTTTGGACTTTATTTTGACCGAAACAAAGTATGAAAGAGTCTGATCGGATTCTGGGCTTTCTTAAAATGCATAAATATGTTGGGCCTAATTAACATCATAGGCATGGATTGAGGCCCAAGTATTAATTTTTTCAACTTCCATTCAACAAAAAAAATCAAAGTCTAACGGTTGTTGCAATTGACCACTACAACTATCATGCCAAAATTGGGCTGGAATTCTTAAATGGTTTTCAGTTATGCACAATAGTTTTTTAAGGGGCCTTGTTACCTGCAGGTACCTTACTTGGTATTACATTTTTACCCACAGAACATGAAAATCTGCCAGTGTGCAAGAAACCATACCGTGATTCCAACTGCGCCTGTCCTTCAATGTTCGAGTGTGATTGTCACAGATTTGATCGTTGTAATAACAAACCAGGATGTGTTGAGATGTGGGATGTAAATGATAGGTATCTCAATAACGGATGTGGTGATTGGATCGACGAATTTAGTGAGAATTGTCCTAAAGGCTGGTTTCAGTGTGACTGCTTCAACACTTCTTGCAAAGGTCGTGCTGGGTGTGTGTTGGCGAAGTTTCGATGTACTGGATGGAAAGATTGTTTGGATGGAAGTGATGAAGTTAATTGCACTAATCCAACTCATAATTTTGAATGTGATTGTTACAAAGAAAACAATTGCCGACGGGCCATTTATTGGCTTGACAAAAACAAGCAATGTAATGGAAATAATGACTGTGGCGATTGGAGTGATGAAGTTAATTGCACTTGTCCAGCACACAAGTTTGAGTGTGATTATTACAAAACAAAAAATTGCACATCCGACAGGGGTTGCATTAACATAGACTTGCAATGTAATGGATACAGTGAATGTAGTGATTGGAGTGATGAAGTTAATTGCTCCTGTCCAGCTCATAAATTTGAATGTGATTGTTACAAAACAAACAATTGCAAAAGGAGCATTGGTTGCTTTGACAAAAACAAGCAATGTAATGGAGAAAACGACTGTGGGGATTGGAGTGATGAAGTTAATTGCACTTGTCCAGCACACAAGTTTGAGCGTGATTGTTACAAAACAAAAAATTGCACATCCAACATTGGTTGCATTAACATAGACTTACAATGTAATGGATACAAACAATGTAGTGATTCGAGTAATGAAGTTAATTGCCCTTGTCTAGCTCACAAGTTTGCATGTGATTGTGTTTGCACGAAAAAATGCATTGGCATGGATGGAAGTTGTATTGACCGATCTTTGCTATGTGATGGAAATCGTGACTGTTTGGACGGTAGTGATGAGACACATTACACATGTAACTGCTCTGGATCGTATACAAGATGTCCATGTGATCCTGGTAACAAACGTTGCCCATCTACTGGAAGATGCATACCTTTGGACTGGTTGGGTGATGGCGTTAAAGATTGTTATGATGGAAGTGACGAACTTTGTTCTGTTTCCCATTTCTTTTGTCAATCTTGCTTCATCGTGAAAACAACTTGTAAAAGTGCACATATTGCCAGGCATCTTGTACGTGACAATAGATCAACAGAGTGCAATACAGTGATCGAACCATCGTGTGCTGATGACATCACGAGTTGTGAAAGCAAGTATGTAATTTGCATCTCCTCATATTGTCACATAAAGGAAGAGATTTGTCGGAAATATTTCTTTTGTGAAAGCGAAGAAATAATAGTTGGAAGTTATTTTTGCGACTCAGTTAGTAGTTGCTTTGACAATAGCGACGAAATTAATTCAGGATTTGGATTTAAATGCTCTGGATCATCGAGGCAAGGTGTTTGTGTTTTGCCTCAAATCAATGTTTTCGACTCGATAGCTCAATGTTCTGATAAATCTGATCTTTGTTTTGCCAACGGACAGTTCAAATGTTTTCAGTGCTTGGACAAAAAGTTGATCATATCACCTAAGCAGGTTTGTGACGGTATAGTGGATTGCTTTGATATGTCAGATGAGTGTTTGTGTTTAAATCAAAGTTTGTGTAATGATATAAAGGGTGCTTGTCCTGCAAATCAGATGCAATGCCATAGTAAATCTGATTGTTCGGATCAAAGCGGAAAGTTGTGCAATTCTAGCGTGCAATGTGTTGATCAAATAAACACAAAGTACTGTTTGTCTTCAAATATCCTGGAACAAACCAAATGTTTGCCAGTACACGTGAAAGGCCTCGGAATTAGGTGTGCGAGACCTACAGACAAAGTATATTGGTTTGGTTGCGAGATGGGACTTGAAGCCAAATATTGGATGGACTCTTTATGCGATGGAACAACTTTGGACTGCTTTGGTGTCTATGGTGAATTGAACTGTTCCAACATGTTTTATTGTTACGCAAATGAAGAAATCAACATAAAAAGCACTCAGATGTGCGATGGAAAAGTCGATTGTGACGACGGCTCAGATGAATTTCAAAATCTTTGTAACAGAACTCGTTTTTATTGCAAAAGCAAAGACAGATTCTCTATAGACAGAAAAACTGTTTGTGATGGAATTGTCGATTGTGACAATGAATCTGACGAAAGCAGATGCCGCTGCGAAAAGAAAATGTTTTATTGCACAAACAAACAACCCCTGTCCGTAGAATGGAAATTAGTACAGAATGGAATTCGGGATTGTTTAGACGGAAGTGATGAATGTGTAAACTTGGCTGGGGACACTTTTGCAGATGTCAACGAAATGATTTCCAATTCAATATACCGTGGAATTTTCTGGATAACAGCTGTGTTTGCTCTGGGCGGAAATTTGTTTGTTTTTATTGCAACTACCCACAGCATACGCAACTTAGACAGAAATCAAACCGTTTTCATAAACACCAGTGCTTTTATTCTTAACCTCAGTATCTCTGATTTCCTCATGGGAATTTATCTGCTTGTAGTTATAGTGCAAGGAACTCGATTTTCTGGTTCATACTGTTTGTTTGATAAAGAATGGAGATCAAGTAATTTATGTTCCGGACTTGGAGCACTTGCAATTATATCATCTGAAGCATCAGCCTTCATTATGACAGCCATGACCACTTTTCGCCTTGTATCATCTTATAAACCATTTACAATGCGCAATGTAAGAGTTTGTACTGTTTCACTTGCTACATTGCTTTGCTGGATTTCAGCTGTTGTTCTGGCAACTGTTCCGTTACTGAAAGTAACTTCAGGATATTTTACAACTGATGTTTGGTTTCCAAACAACATTTTTGGAAACGACTTTGTTTCCAGGGAAAACATGTCAATTCTTGCAGAACGGATTACTGGAATGAAGCCCCAAAGTTGGAATGATGTGAAACAAACTATTAAAAACACATTTCCTCGCAACTCAATCCAAGGAGAGTTTGGATATTATGGAGAAACAAGTGTGTGTATGCCACGTTTTTTTGCCACAACCGGTGAATTTGCTTGGGAATATTCAACTTTCCTGATTACAATCAACTTCCTGATGTTTATTTATATGGTGGTTGCATATGTTTTAATCTACATACGGAGCAACTGCATGAAAGGAACCAGAAGCACTGATGTAAGCACCAAGATGCAGAAGAGGATCTCGAGGTTGATTGTGACCGACTTCTGTTGCTGGATTCCAATCTGTGTCATGGGATATTTGAGTGTTGGAGGAATAAAGATGCCACCAGATGTTTATGTATTGAGCGCTTGTCTGTTGCTTTGCTTCCAATCAACAGCGCCCTTAATCCCCTGCTGTACTCAAAAGCATTAGAAGATCAATTTAGCAGAGCTAAGAAATGGCTGATGGAGAAATTGTCCATACTACAGGAATCGCCAAATCGCTCATTGGATTTACATGTGAGGTACAACGCTCGGGTAGAGGAGGAAGAAGAAGGGGATAGAGTAATTGAAATCTCATGATAAAAACTCAACATCAAAGACAAACACTAACTTACCTAGTATAGACATTTTTGTGTACACCTGAAGTGATAAACCAAATACTCGTGTAAATAGGTTTTTGTTTTTGAATTACCAACGTGCTTTCCAAACTTTCGTTTGATGCAGTTATTTGTAGATGACATAGTCTGAAATAAGTGAAGTATAACTTATATAGGAACTCGCAAAAATGATTGTGTACAAAGCTATTTAAAACTTAAAACAGTTGGTATCAAGTAGGGCTTGAGCATTTCATTAAACATTTTAGTGTTGCAGATGATTGTAGAAGAACCGTTTTGTTATCAAGCAGATGTGTAAGATTGCAAACTGCTTTTGGCTCATTTCTATGCGTTGTGAAACTATCAGACAATAATCATCTTTAATATAATTGAGTGTGGTCCACTCAAGCTTTTTCTCAGAAGTATTCTGAAAAAGTAACTCATAAAGATTCTTCTCAACGTTGTGTTTTATTCCGGATAACGAAAAAAAACGCTAAAACCGTATATCTTTACGGAAGGACAAGCGATGCAACATTTGCACTAACATGCTCCTACATATTGTAAGACATTTAAGTTTGTTAAGATTTTGACGAGGCAACTTCTACCTTGAAGTTTTGGCCAAACTCGCTGGGGTCAATTACAGAAAGTCGCAAAATCATTGAAAATTTCAGCAAACATTTATGTATTAAGAATGTAGACAATTGTTAACAAAGTGTATCATTTTTATACACATGTTGAAGAGAATAATTACAACTTTATTTATTTTTCAATGACAGCTGTATATCCAAATGGAATTGGAAGCAAAATGTATACACAGAAAATGGACATTTTTGCTTTTTCGGCATACTTTTGTTTTAAACTTTAGAGCGGTTATGTCCAACCTTTTTGCAAAAGGGCCACATGTGGTTTACAAATTTTTGCGCGGGCCACTTGAGTGCTAACTGCGAATTTGTAATCTTAGAAATGGCTCTCCACCTGTCCACTTTTCTTGGAATCTTCTGTTAACGTTACTTGCTTTTCGTTTCCTATTTGGCATAATCTATATCACCCCTAAGAGTGCTGAAGATATTTCACTGCTAAATGCGTTTTGCGCGAGTCTCTGGTATGAGATGTACATTAATGAAGCAAGAAATATTTGTAGACGTAAACAATGCATTAAGATTGTAGACGTAACAATGCATTAATTGAAATGCGTAACAATGTGTATTGTGATGCAATTAAAGTAACTTGAACTGTTGTATATTACTCGATTAACAAAGAAATGAAGCAAATAATAAATGCCACAAATCGTCATAAATTGTGCAGGCGAGTAAGTTCAAAATTAAATATAAGTCATTTCGAAAAATACCGCGCGGGCCACTCAAAACCTTCTTGCGGGCCACGGGTTGGACACCCCTGCTTTAGAGTGTGACGTCCCATAACAGAGGTTTCTTTGAAAAACAGCAGAACACATCGTTCTGCCAGCGAAAACAACCTGTCGCGGCTAGAAACGGAATGACAAAACTTTAGGTCACTGGCGTAAAAGCGCCCGATAAACTATCTGCTTTAAAAAGTCCGTTTTAACGCTCAACCTAGGATTTACAAATATGATGTTTTGGATAAAGAAATGAATCAGTGTCAAGCGAAATCATAAGCAAGAGTTTGACCACATATCGTGCACAGATTAGCAACCACCAGATCATCTAGGGCCGGGTTATAAATTCTAAAACACTTTTTCATAATAGTGGTATTATTAGCGGACCGATGTTTTTGCCCAGCTGGAAAGATTTAAGCCGTGGTAGTCGGTTACGTGCGTTTGATGAAATGGGTGAGCTTATCAGATATGCAACCTAAATGCTGCAACTAATGGTGATAGTAAGTTAGTGATGGTCTGGTTTGTTGTGTAGCACATGTCCTGCTGCATGTACACATATAGTAACCAAGTGACGATAACGTAACTGTAAAGAAAAAAAGGTCATTAGCGACAATTAAAAATTTAGGTCGAGTATCTCATATAGTGATGATGACAAAACAATTTCCGAGTTAAAGTAAAATACACATGTAACAAATGTCACTTAGAAGTTAATTTAAAAATTTATTGCTTGATTTTGCATCGGAGGACTTGCGTTTCATCATTTCGTTTTTTTCGGTTTGTAGCCACACTGTAGCTTGTTGTCGCTGCTTGTGAGCTTTATAATTACGCTGACTTTCAAAATAGCTATATATTCCCATGAAAGCATCTACTATGAGACGACTAAAATGTCAGTTATTTTGGAAGAAAAATCTAGAAAACCAATAATTAATTCTTATTGTATTACATTTTGCTTTCAATTCTCTTCAATTTGGCCCAAATCAGCTGCATTCGAAAACCAACGAAAGTTGAATAAATCTATTAAACATTTGTGTTTTTGTTTACATTTCCCTGGGTAAATTATTGACAAATGTTTATTACATTTTTCAATTATATTGCGATTTACTTTTTCCAGACGACATTGGCGAAAGAATGTAAGCCAAATTACCTCGTTAAAACCCTAAAAAACGAGTGTCTTACTGTATGCTGCATGTCACTGCGTATATTGCACCGCTAGTAGTTGGAAAAACCAAAAATGTTCATATTCAAACTGCGTAATTGTTTACAAGAGATTTTCAAAAAAGTAAAGTTAGGCAATCCAAAATTAAGTGAGATGTAGGTGTCTAAAGACGCTATGTATATTTTTATTTGCACTTTAAATTCTAAAACGCTTGGAAAATAACCGGAGAATAAACGATATTGTTCGATTTTTACTAAGGTTCTCATTTGGTTGAACTGTAGAGGAAATTTGATGAATTATTTGTCAGACAAAAACTTAACAGTCAGATAACATTTAATGAATGACAATACAAACGATCTCACGCTATACTGTTGTTATTCATCAACAGTTTGAAGCCGTTGGAAATACAAAACGCTAGTGAACAACGTTAAATCAAGACACGTTTGTTACAAAAACAGGCGACCTGATGAAAAATTCACACATACTTTGAGAAACGTTGGTTTAAAATATCAGTTAAATGCGATTTAATTGCTAGCTGAAATACCAAGACAAGCACTAGGTTGTTAAATGAAAGATAGGTCGCAACAGATGCATATCAATTGTGGTGAAACACATGCTATACAGCGAGCTAAAACGTTAACGCAAAATGCAAAGTGGAGTAACACTACGAAATTGTACACTTTATATATGTCAGTGGTTCCCAACCTTTTTTGTTACATTCCTCTCTTCGCCCATTTTCGAACTACTAATTCCTCCCCATAAGAAGAAAAACAAATATAACATAAAAAATAAAAGCAATTTGAAATAGACCTTATAATTACGGATGTACATTCAGAATCCTTTACCAAATGTGAACCAGGTCCAAACTATAATGGACATAATAATATAAAAACAAAAATATTCTGTAACATTCACAATGTATTTTTTTGCAGTTTTTATGAAATTCCTCCCCTAAACTCATAAAATTCCTCTCTAGGGAGGAATTCCTAACCGGTTGGAACCACTGACATATGTACTGAAAAGTAATCGGTCAGAAATTCCTAAATAAAAACGAAATATTGTTGCAATTTCAAAAGATTCGCTAAAACGGAACGGTGCTGAGTTTAAGCCAAACATAGAGCGTTACGTGTAACTCAATGACTTACCTTACAACCTTTCTAATCGAAACTTTACAATGGACAAAAGCGCATTATAATATCCCAAAATAGGAAAGGGTTATGAGCATTTATATCGTCGTGTAACTATATGCCGTAACCAAGTTCTTGTGATCGAATGACTTAAATGCTGTGTTAGTTGACGCATCAACATGTTCTACTTAAAGGCTGCAGTACAGAAACAGTAAGTAGTGGAATAATATGAGTGGCCAGGCCTGTGAACTACACAAAAAAACGGAACAACAGTATAGGAAGAAAATCCAATAGGAATAGGAATAAAGCCTCAGTCAAAAACGTATAAACGTTCTGACACAAACGATAGATAGAAGTAAAAGAACGAGGTGCGTCAAGTATTTATAATTAACGACTAATGTCATAACGGTACACAATGTAACGCTATGTACTGTACCATATACTTTATGCGCCTTTATGTTCTTTCGTAGTTGTTTATCAAATATAATGTCTTAATTTTGAAGTTCAATTGCAGTAATGATAAAAAAACAACTTGGAAGAAAAAAATGTACTGAGTACGTCAACGCTTCTTTTCCTCTTCTACTTTTTGAAGGAAATTTTTCTTGCGGTAATCTGCATTGATAATATACTCTAATCAGAAAACAAAGTATATTTGATGTTATCACATGTCCATACATGCAAATGTCACTTTTTCTGTATCGTGATAAAAATGGGCCACAAACCATTTTTACTACACTAACACGAAAATAGGGATAGTATGATGCACGGCAAATAGTAATAATAATATTTATATTTTCTCATACTTGCCCTCATGTTTGAAGTCAAAGTGGACTGAATGAACACTGACAGGTGTTACTATTTTGCTTGACAAAAAAGAGCAAAAAGTGACAATGTAACTTACATATTTCCCAATGTGGTAACCTCCCTTTCTTTCTTCCACCTTTTCCACTTCTTTTGGTGAATGTTGCTCTTGTCTGAACTGGGCAACTGCGTTATATATGTTATGACGTGTTCAACTGATGCAAAATAAGGTTTTTCGCATCTTTATGTGAATTGGAAAAAATAAGCGTTGTTGTATAAAATACTTATTTATTGAACTCAATTAGCTTTGAACAAAAAAGCATTGCTTTCATTAAGTTACTTGGTGAGTCAGGTTCATCTCTTGATGTTCCAGGTACGTCTTTTGATGTTCCAGGTACGTCTCTTGATGTTCCAAATACACCCCTCGATGTGTCAGGAACCTGCTACACAATATGCAACAAAGTTAATAGCCCAACAATGCATAGGCTGATTCGAATGTAATAATTGTATACACTTCAAGTTTTACCAGAAGTTTTATCAAACATCAATTTTAATTGTAATTTTTAAATGATGTGCTTTTGCTAACACTGTGCAAATATCAGTTTAGCACAAACCGCATGTAAAAGACATAAATACCGATAAGTCTTTGTTTAAGTTGAAACATTGTAGCTAAACAAACAATTTTTTAACAACAAATTAGTTAAAAATAAGCCAGCTGATACGTAAGCTATTGTGATACTATATGTTTTTTTGGACAATTCACAATTATCCCTAATCCCTAAACTTATATGCACACAGACAAAAACAGAAACTAATAATTCTTTGATTTTTTTTATATTTACCTTGAAATCTTGGCTTGTTGGTGGCAAGTCACCTGCTGTAATAAAAACAATATAATTTATGTTACATGTACCCTCACGAATAGCCGTAGCAATAATTGATGCAGATTTGTAAATCAACGTAAAAACAAAGGCAACGATCTGAGTTTCGTTGTAATATCAAGCGAATAAAGGTTTTGGGAATGAAAGGTTAAATTGTCAGGCACATTTGCAATGAAGTAAGTAAAAAACTATACCAGACTTCGACGAACAAGATGGCATCTGTTGTAGATCTCCTCCTGTAGTGTTTATGTCCGTGTTTGTAATTGTGCTGTCTTTGATAGTCATATCTACACATAAGATAAATCAAAAATAAACATTAAACGGCTAAAACAAGCTTCCTACTGATTGACAGTCCAGATGTTTGTCTTTCTTGAACAGAGTCTTTTCCCTCTTCTTTCAAAAATGGGTTCATAAAAAAGGAGTTTTCTAAAATAAGTTGTTTATCGGATGTAATCGCAGCCATGTATTCAGTGGTATTAGTGGTATTGCCATATTGTTGTGTAAGTTGTATTTGTTTTTCATTTCTTAAATTTGAATAAAGTTTAATGAAATCGACCGATTTTGGTTCACATATAATGCCCATTGGACTTTTTCGAATCTCCACTCTTGCTGTTTCTGACCTAAACGAAATATTAAAAAAATATGTAATCAACACCGCATCAAATCGCGAAAAAAAATCGTCTTACTTGGTTTCAAAGCTTGCTCTTGTCACGGTTTTCATTTTGTGTTCCACATGACTTTTGGATGCAATTTTGTCCATGATGACGTCCATGATGACGTCCATAATGTAAATATACAATTTTCGTTTTTTGTGGTCCTCGGAGAGAAACTCACCCAGTTTACAAATGAAAAGCATTTGCTTTGGTGGAAATAATGTGCCGACGAACTTAACCACGTACCTATTGCAAATTAAAACTTAGCAAATAGGATGCGACATAGAATATTATAACGCAGCAAAACTTGCGCGGCAAATTGTTTGATGTAAAAAGTGAGACTCAAAGTGCCGTGGATAATACGGGGTTTAAAAGTTTCCCATGTTGAATTATCCGTGCTCATCATCACCTTTATAAAACAAGTCAAACTTTTTCATTCCAAGTTCGTAAAAAAACATACCTGTCACTTACTTCTATATCTTTTTTATTTTTTACATTAGCGCAGATTGGGACAGTGACAGGAACATGTTTATTTAATTTTAAGCCATTTGGTTCAAATTGAAGCATTGGACTCAGCTGGTCCTAAAAAAAGCAAACATAAAAAATCTTGGTGTTTCAACTTTCAGCACACCTTGTTTACCTTTTCGCCCTCTTTACCATAGCAAGAGGTCATATTGACTGTTGTCGGTTGGTTCAATGCGTCGTGTGGCAAGTCAAGAGTACATCCACTAGTTTCAAGTTTAGCTCCATCGGATGAAACAACTGATGACTCAGTGTCGACCAAGTCGTATTTGTTCTAACAAATTTAAATAGGTCATTCCAATGTGATATGTTTCATACGTAACATTAGACAAAGAACTGATTGATTTAAAGACAATCGAAAGCAACAATGGTACTAGTGATTGCAACTAATATAAGATCATAACTTGAAGTCTTTTTTGGCAGGAGCGTACCACACGTCCTCTGAATGAAAGACAGTCTCTCAAATAGCGTTAAAATGATGAAAAGTTTTCGTTCGTACTTCGCCTGTTTGACCGATTCCAATATATCATTTTAGTACAGTCAAAATTCACAAAAACAAAGCATGAAAAGATGTTGACACATCAACGGTCTGCAGCCACAAAATCCTTAATATGATTTGTCGTAAATGTTCAGTACAAACATAACATATTCCACCCAATTTAGTGCAAAAAAAGAACACACTGATTGGGTAGAATATGTTATTCGGATGTTTTTACACGAACAGTTTGTAATCGTGTTTTATGTAAATATTATATTGCAGTTCGCTTTGACTAACAAAAAGCGTAAACAATTAAACCATACGCGGACAAAGGTAATGGATGTGAAAATGCTTACAGTCGTTTCCCGAAGCTGCATTTTGAAAGCTGCAATTTTAAATACATCTTCAGGGAACCCCCAGGCAGTTTCGTAACGGTGGAGATCCTCAATTTTGCAAAGACAATTGGCAAAGTGCTCAGCACCATTTTTTTCAAACGTATTTCCATCCAATGCAATATATTTAATCTAAGCATTTAAAAACGTATTTGTTTTTGTAAGTAGGGAGCTTAGAAAACAACAAAGATACTGTACAACCGGAGTTAAAGTAAACCACCATGAGTGTAATGTATTGCAATTGACAGTTGGCATATAATCGAACTTTTATTGAACAACAAAAAGGAAAAAGGGGATTATTTTATCCAAACAATTATTAACGCTTACGGGATCAGCCAATCGAATATTATAAAACCTATTCTTAGTTCGTGCACAAGTTCTTGTCGGGTTAAGACTCACTGGTAATGGCCTTTTGATAACGGCAGATGACAACTTGACTATTCCATCATCTGTAATTCCACATTCTGTTATATCGAGTTCATCAATATTATTAATGCAGGTTGCTAAATGTTTTGCTCCGTCGTTTCCTATTTGATTCCACATGAGACACAATTTTTTCATCTGAAAGTAACTGTAGTGAATGAAAACTAATTTGTAAAATTTGTTATGCGTCCACGGCGGTAGCAAAGCGTTTGAAAGTCGAAACAGCAACTATTCAAAATTCATAAAAATCAAATATGTACAAACAACTAACAAAGTTTATTCTTACCGGCTTTGACAGTTTTTCGATTGCTGATGACAATGCTCTTGTACCAACACTGGTAATTTTACACGACCACAGATGAAGTTTGTCAATATTATTTATGCAAGATGCTAATGCTTCTGCTCCATCATCACCGATTGTAATAAACTCGAACGCTAATTGTTTCATCTGTACATTTAACTTAGAGATTTATTTATCCAGCATTCATCTTAGTGCGTTTTGTAAATTTTTGAAAGAACCCAACTTCAAATTATTTGCGCCTATTCCTTAAAGAGCTGTGGATTTTTAAATGATTATGTTGGCTAATTAAGTTAATTTTACATGTTATAGGGCATATTTCAATAAAGTATAACAATTGACATCAGATTTGTCATTTCATTAATCATCAGAATACACTTAAAACATCGAATTGTAAACGGTCGTTCCTTTCACTTTGGTAAAATGTTTGCTTGAGGGGCAGCCTAATCATTACGTGTTGTGAAACAAATTGAAATAGGAACATCGATTTTTCAACAGAGGTTTGGCGGTAAGAGGGTTTACAATTCAATTAATGGTAAAAACTGTAAAGCATTTGCAGATATATAAAATAAACTCGTACTGGTTCGACCGTTTTCCGATGGCTGCGAACAATTCTTCAATACTAATGCTCGTGATGCCACATTTGAGAAGTTGAAAGTGGTTAATATTATGCATGCAAGTTGCTGATGCGTTTGATTAGTCTATCTTGAATTTTTTCATCTCAAAGAAATTGTAGTGAATGAAATTTTTAAAATTGAAACCGTATTCACCCTGACAGCAAAGCGTTTAAAGGTCGAAAAAGCAACAATTTAAAATTTTCAAATTTGAACCAAATTTCGGAAAATCAATTATGTACAAACAACTATACAAAGTTTATTCTTACCGACTTTGACAGTTTTCCGATTGCTGATGACAATGCTCTTGTACCAACACTGGTAATTTTACACGAGCAAAGATGGAGTTCGTCAATATTGTGTATGCAGGTTGCTAATGCTGCTGCTCCATCATCACCGATTGGAATAAACTCGAACGCTAATTTTTTCATCTGTGCGTTTACAAAGTTACAGATTTATTGATCCAGCATTCATTATAGAGCTTTTTGTAATTTTTTGAAAGAACCCAGCTTCAAATTATTTGCGCCTATGCCTAAAGAGTAGTGGATTTTTAAGTGATTCTGTTGGCTAATCCAGTTACTTTTATGTGTCTTAGGGCATATTTTACTGGAGTATAACAATTGATATAGCAGGAAAATCATTTCTACATTCATCAGAATACATTTGAAACATCGAATTGTAAACGGTCGTTCCTTTCACTTCGGTAAAATGTTTCCTTGAGGGAAAGCCTAATCATTACGTGTTGTGAAACATATAGAAATAGGAACATCGATTTTTCAATAGATGATTTGCGGTAAGAGAGTTTACAATTCATTTAATGGTAAAAACTTTAAAGCATTTGCAGATATATAAAATAAACTCGTACTGGGTTCGACCGTTTTCCGATGGCTGCGAACAATGCTTCCATCCCAATGCTCGTGATTTCACATTAGATAAGTTTAAACGGTTCATATTATGCATGCAAGTTCCTAATGCGGTTGCTTTATTTACCTTGATTTGATTATATTGAAGAAATATTTTTTTCAACAAGAAACAATTCCAAAATTAGATATGCATTTTATAAACATTACTGTCATAGTCGGACCAAGCTTTAGACTTTAGAGGACCCATTACTGGACGTTTCAAAGATTGTATTTACCACATTGTTTCAAACTAAATTTAGAAATACAGTTCAACAAGCGAAATAATTTTTCGTGATAATAATTATGTTTTTTGCTTACTGGCTTTTCTAAGCAACAAATTCCATCAGCGAGATGTTGAAAGCCGTTTGTTTCGATTTTACAAGACCAAAAACTTAGACTGTCTAAATGATGTAGACATTGGGTCAAGATGCTCAACGATCCTTTGGGCTACATGAAATCACAAAATAAATGAAATAAACAACCTTTTTCTATGTATAGGCTGACATTTGTTTAATGTGGTTGAGTGCTGTGTTCACAAGGTTGTGGGTGCTATTACCAACCCAGTAGCCTGTTTTATTGAGCATGAAACTTAACTTATGAGGCATTGCTCTATCCCCAGTAGTTACCAATCGGTTGAAATTTAAATCCCAAACTGCCCACTTCGAAAACAAGTAAGCCCTAAACTTATAATGGTTTAACGAACTTGCAAAAAAACTAGCTGCTCTTTGTGAGCATAACACGTTCAGGTCTTTTCCACCCACCCAGGATACAAATGTAACAAACAAACAAACAAAAAACTCAGTTTGAATCTAGTAGCAAAATCACATGGTAAGATGACACACATTGCTTGGGAATTAAAATACCCCAAAAAGTATGTTAACAACACGTTTTGGAAGTAAAATACCTATATTCGTTTTTGTATAATATACAGGAAAAAAACACATAACAAAACAACATGTGTACATACCAGATTAACGTGCGAGAAATGTAAGCCATGAGTTGTTGTTGACTGACAAGCCAAGGTCGTCAAACCTGCCATCGCTGATGCCGGGACGACAATTTTGCAACTTGATGCGTTTGTACCAACTTCAATGCTCTCTGGCAACCCACCGGCTATTACTTCAGCAATTTGGTCGTTTTGCGCTTCGTACACCCATGTATACATCATTTCATTGTTGTTGGATGTAAAAGATTTGACGAAATTACAAAGCAGAGTTTTCAACATCTCAGTTCTTTCGGCCAAGATTTCAGTCTTGAGTAGACTATGAAGTTGCCGTTGAATTTTTGGATTAAGAAAACCGAACAAATATCGGAGGACTTCAGAATGAAATTGTTCTACGAAATCGTCTAGTTGTTGTTTTGACATAAAAACTGCAGCATAAAATGCTGCGAAATAAAATTTCCAGACGCTATGAGTAAAAGAATGTTTCAATATATCAAACTGAAAGTTTGCTGTCTTGTCATTAAACGTTGACATAAACATTGGCAAATTCCTATGTAGAGGATCAGACTCGGACTGCGCGCATGTTTGGTTCCATGCTAAACGTGCAGTTCCTTCAAAGTCAAAAACGTCATCTTTCTCCTTTGCAAACATGGTCATCATTGTTGTTAATATTTCTGTCTCTGTCCTGAAATCACTCTCTGGGTTTTTAAAAATTACATAAATAATGATTCTGCGCATGTACTCGTCATCACAAGCTTCAAGTAAAACTGGATGTTCTTCTAAATACCCGTAAACTTTCTCCCAGTTTTCGCCGCAAATTTCACGACAAATTTCTGAAAATAAAAGTGTAATCAAAAACAATCCCAATGTTATGAATCTACTAAATGTACTTAAAGGAGGGTTGCTCTTTTAAACAGACGACAAGAAAAAGCTATTTGTGATTTGGTAACATTTCGTTTGCCCACAAACGTCCACAAAACTATTGGTTGGATATGCAAAATCGATCCTTGCATATGGCAACAGCAAAAATCTATATCACAACTACCTATGTGAAGCATGACAGAATTATATAAAACTTAGTTATTAAACAAACTTACGTTGGATGAGAGATTTATCGAAACCGGTTGACGTACCAGCCTACACAACAAATAACTCATTAAACCAAGAAAATCAACACATGAACTGCATAACTGTGAAAATTTCACACAATGTTATATCAACATCAAAATTTAAGATAAAAATTATAAAAGATCACAAAATATTGCACTTTAAAATCGCGACAAAAGCTCTATTTTTTGTCATTCTTAAACATATCGCACATTAAAAAACATTTTTTGTCACTTTTGCACAGATAGTCGTTTTGACCCGACTAAAGGTGTTTTGAAAGGTCCACCAAAAAACTGGGCTAACCAACCAATTTAGAAACACATTAGTCCACTCCCAATCGTTATATTTATACTCAGTCTCAGCACATGGTAAAACCAGTCCCTACTTTTTCCACACGTGAAGGAAAGTTGCCAATTAGCACATCTTATTACTACTCTATTACAATTATTAATAAAATTATTTGTCCCAAAACCAACAACAAATGAAACAAACAAACCACGCAAAAGAATTGTGCCTACCGAAGTGGGACTTGTACCGGCGCTGAACTGAGAACCGCATATTTCCGATCTAATCTTAGTTCGTTCAACCACTGCTCTTTCATGACGTTCGTTTGTTTCGTCCATTTCTGGCTTTTGCAAAATGCCTATTTCTGGTCTAAACAAAGCATATGACAGTTGGTTAGGTAATCCAATTGTTTACGTCTAACCGATAAATTTAAAAAATAGTGTTACAACAATTCTTATTTGGACAATGTGCGTGTTTGTCTATGGAAAAAATTAAAATTCAAGCATTGTTATCAACTGTTTAGGTCACAAATTTGGTGCCAGTGTACGTACCAACGCCATAATGGATGAAAATCTTACAGATATATATTTTATTTTAGCAAAGAAGAAATTAAATTTTCTGCCTATTAGCGATGAAACAACTGCAACTTAAGTTTTAACGACCAAAAATTATCACTCATGGGATTGCAAAAATTCTTGAGCAGTGGTTCTCAACCTGTGGTATGCCGGAGCATATAATTTGTTACGCGAGTAGCTTTTTGTGAAATCAAGTTCTATAGTCAAAACATGAAACGCAACTTAACTGACTCAACTGATTTCGGGAGAAACTATAGTGTCTTGAACATTATTTTGGAATTGCTAACATCACTGGTTCCGGAAATAAGCTGTCATAGCAGCATTTTACTAAGCAGCATTTTATCGACAACGGAAATCCTACTACAGCGATTCAGACGCAAGAGTACAGTGCCAGTGTGAATTCTGCGATCGTATACCTGAATGTGGTTCCAGTTGTTGTGTGACATGGAAACACAGCAACCGCGACATATGTCTTTCTGGACCAGGTGTCCACAACTACTAAATGCTTTTTACCCAGAACTGTAGTAAAGAAATCTGATCGAGACCCAAACTACTGGTCGTTCGTGCGCCAGTTTGACGTGTATATTGCAAAAAAGTCTCGAAGTGACGATATGCGTTTGTTGTTTCTGCAACAGCACTGCGAACTGCATATCTGTGAAAAATTAGAGCGTTTTAATGCCAAGGACCCCGTTGAAGGATATAAGTTGGCATGGCAAACTTTACACGAAGAATTCAGCCAACCGCATGTAATAGCACAACGATGCGAGCAACATCTCAAAGCGCCTCCGGTCGTTAAGACCCACGATCCGGGACTGATGAAGCTTTCTGTGTTGCTAGATAAATGTTGCACGGCCTTGCATGATATAAGAGACCTAATCAAGATTATGCTTACCGTCGCAAGAACAACTACTTTTTTGAACGTAAATTAATGGATAAATTAGGAGCCTGTGGAAAACCTAAACAAATACTATTGAATACTTAAACGACGCCACGTCATTTAAACTCTGTTGCTATATCCGTTGCAGTTGAACCGCTGGATGGCGGAAAAGCAATTGATCTTCCCGAGGTTGTCGTGGTCAACAAAATTCCTGTGATGCCAAACCTTGTGCCCGACACACAGACGTTAAGAGCGCATCGTTCCTTGCAAGACTTGAGGTTATGCAGCGTGGCAGGGGGATCGGTTACATTATTGATTGGCGCCAATATCCCTGTCGCACATCGAATTAAGTCTGTCCGCCCGGGGGATTATTATTGCCAGGATGCAGTGAGGACGCCTTTGGGTTGGTCTTTGCTTGGCCAAACCTTCGAATCAAAAAGTCCCACCTCCCGCGTCCATTTCACATCTGCTGTTGAGAATGCTCACGCCATGTGCTTGAGCGATGAAGGAGATTTTTGCCTGCTGTCGGAGAAGATGGAGACGTGTTGGGTACTCCATTTTCGACTGAAGAGAGGAGGACATATCGGATGATGAATGATTCTGTTAAATTTGTTGATGGACACTATGAATTCCCACTTCCCTGGAGACACGACCATCAAATCATGCCCGACAACCTCAAAATGGCAACAATACGGTTAGGCTGTCTAAAGCGCCGTCTAGCAAGGGATGACGTGATGGTGTCGAAATATGGAGAGCAAATGCAAACCACAATTGACAAGGGGTATGCTGAAGAAATCTCCACAGAGGAATTAAGTACTAATCAACGCGTTTGGTACATTCCCATCACCGTGTGCTAAATCCTAACAAGTCAAGTAAACTCCGCGTTGTATTTGATTACGCTGCTCAATATCGTAACTTGTCACATCTGGTTCTGATGCAAGGTCCCGACTTTGTACATAGTTTACTCGGTGTGCTGTTGCGATTTCGCAAGGAACCTATTGCTCTTGTGGCCGATATTGAAGCCATGTTTTATTAAGTTCGTGTGCCACCTCGTTACCGCGATTGCCTACGTTTTGTATGGTGGCCAGGAAGCGATCTGTCAAAGGTCCCGACTCCGCACAGAGTAAAGATTCACCTGTTTGGCGCAGCTTCGTCCCCAGGCTGTGCAGCGTTTTGTTTGCGATAAGCTTCCAGGTACTTTGGCAGTGAATTTGAACCGCTTGTCGCGTCTACTGTGCAAAGAAACTTTTACGTGGATTTCGGATGTTGACACTGGTCTGGAACTTGTTGCAGGGCTGCACTCCCTGCTTGTGAAAGGCGGGTTTCGATTGACTAAGTGGCTGTCAAACAGCAAGGAAATTCTGGACGGTTTACCGGCGGAGGATTTGTCAAAGTCTATGTTGACGCACCTTCTAGATGCAGATATACAGGAGCGGGTGCTTGGTGTGCATTGGAGCGTTCACGCCGATGAGTTTAATTTCACGGTTTCTTTGCCAGTCAAACCGCGCACTCGTCGGGATGAAATCTTTGCCAGTCACACCGCGCACTCGTCGGGATGAATTTGTTGTTCGACCCGCTTGGGTTTGTTGTTCAAGTGGTGGTGGAAGCACGTTTAATCTACCGGAGTTTATGTCAGCAAGAAATTAAGTGGGATGAAGAAATGCCCCCAAAGGACCTACGGAAATGGGAAAGGTGGTTATTCAGGTTATCAAGTTTACGCAACATCAGTATTCCGCGTTTGTTTAACTTGCACGCGTACGACAATATACAAGGAAGCAGATTGCATGTTTTTTCCGATGCATCGAAGGGGGCATATGGCGCGGTGTGTTACCTGCGATCTACAAGAAATGATTCAGTCACGTGTAACGTCGTCATGAGTAAATTTTTCTGTGGTTTTCTGTGGTTTCGCAAAGCATGCACAACGATCGACGAAAATTTCCACTTTTTGTGTCCCGTCGGCTTGCTTTCATTGAGAAAAATACGTGCACTCGAAACTGGAAGAACGTGCCGACAAAACAGAATCCTGCTGACCTGGCGTCTCAGGGTGCGTCAGCTGATGCTCTTGCAAAGTCAGATTTTTTAGCATGTCTTGAGAGAGGAGGTTGAAAAAGATGACCAAGTCATCACCAATATTTCGATTGGATCCATTTTTGGTTGAGGAAGTTCCACGCGTTGGGGGGCGACTGGTGAAAGCCCCGGTTTCGTACGCCATCCAGCGATTCTACCTCATAACTCGTGTTTGGCAGATCTGATCATTACTGATTTCCACAAGCGTGTTGGTCACTCTGGATTGAATCACACATTGACGTTTCTGGATCGTGGGGACAGCAGTTGCCGTTCGTCGTGGTGTTGATTATTTTGGCCCTCTCCTAGTCAAACGAGGGCGCAGCGAGGTAAAAAGATATGGATGTCTGTTTACTTGCCTCACGACACGTGCGGTTCATTTGCAAGTTGCATGTGACTTGAGCACCGACGCCTTCGTCAACGCGCTCCGCCGATTTGTTGCGCGACGAGGTGTGGTTTTGCACAACGGCACCAACCTGGTTAGTGCGGAACGATTTCTAAAAGATGGAATTCGAAACTGGAACCAGCACCAGATCGAAGAACACTTGAAGCAGAAGGAAATACAATAGACCTTTAACCCGCCCAGCGCTAGTCATTTGGGACGATCCTGGCAACGGATGATCCGTTCGACAAGACACATACTTTCAGCCTTGACAAACGAGCGGACTCTCGCTAATGATCAACAACGAACTCTGCTGTTAGTAGTTCAATCTGTTCTGAATTCTCGTCCTCTGACGCCGGTCACCTTAGTCGTTGATGATGAAACTCCACTTACCCCGAACCACTTGCTCAGAGTAAACCTTTTTGGTGGCCTTACGCCGGCTGCTACAAATGACCGTGACTGTTATGCCCGTCAAGGTTGGCGCCACGTCCTGCACCTTTCGGATTAGTTCTGAAAGCGCTGGGCGTGAGAATATTTGCGTACTATTATCTCATGTCAAAAATGGCACAATGAGAAAAATAATCTTCAAGTTAACGACGTTGTCTATTTGGTAGACAACACATCCCCGAGATCGTCGTGGTCGTCTATCCTGACGAGCATGGATTCGTACGAAACGTCGTGGTTCGATCCAAGAGAAACCGTGTTCGAAGGCCTATACACAAGTTGTGTTTAACCGTTCCTGCTGACTAGAAGTTCATGCGCAAACGTATGTCCGCCCATTGGCTGTTTCTTCGCCTGTAATCGAACTTCAAATTACATTTTGCGGTTGTGGTGTTTATTCGACAAGCGCGTCAAAATTTTTTGTGTTGCAAAATTGAACGTGCATGTGACCCACTTGTCAATTTTCGGGGGGGAGGGGAGTGTAAAAATTTCTCTGCGCTCTTATTAGTTGTTTATGGAACCTCATGTTACACGCTTCATTGTGCATTGTACAACAAGCGTTTGATTGTTGCATCACTCCTGCGCGTGCGCTTACTGTAGCGTGGTTGATATCATTTCCACGTTTGAGTTTCAGGGTGAAGATATATTGAATTGTATTTAACTGAAATTCGATTGGCGGTCGTGTGATTCTGTGCATTGCTGTCGTGGTAAGCTTTCTTGTATTTGTTTCTTACTTAACGTTTTCGATTTTAATCTAACTTTGAGTGTAAATATTACAGTTGTGACATCCGATCGCCTGTAAATTGCACAGTCGTGTTGACTGAAAGTACATATTGCTGGTGAGTGAATCGTATGTGCTGTTACTTTCAGCTTTGCCACTCACTGAGTTACCCCTATGGGCAATTTCTCACAGTTAAAAAACTGCGTTGCTACGTGACTACGCAAATTTGCTTGTATTCTCCGATTAAAGCATTTCATTTGAGGGTGTGCTGTCAGTGTTCTCGTTACGTACGTTGCCGTAATTAGGAAGATTGCAGAGGTAACCTGTAACGCTGTCCGAAGAAGCTGGCCACTTCTCTGAAGGGACTGCGTAACTAGTTTTATGCTACTTCAAAACGCTGAAGCGTTTTTTAAATCGCGTTTTATTAATCTCGTTTCACTCCGAATTAAGAATTTGTCGCGCACCCCATGAAAACTCTTTCCGGACACCCGGTTGAGAACCACTGCTCTAGAGTATACTCCGAATAGTAACGTCTATACTTGTCCGGCAAATATACGCATTACGATATTAGAATACTCACTATTTTTCAGGTAGCTTCAATAGCAGCCCGCTTTTTCTCACAAATGGTTTAATAGTTTATTTAACAGTGAAATTCAACAACAGTTGAAAACTTACAAAATGTCCAATATGTGGCAGACAGTGGCTAGAATGTATGAATTTGCATATAAAAGACATGTTACATCGTAGCATTTACACTATAAATTTGACGGAAAAACGTTTGAGCCATTTTCCTTTTCGCGATTTAGTTGCGTAATTCACATTGCAAACCACATAAAGAAAGCTTATGATAACATATGATATGTAGGAATTAAGAAAACGGCATGGTTGTTTTTAAAAAGTATTACAGTTTACAACTGTACAAATTTACTATTACCAACTGAGCCGATTAACTAAGCTGGTGTAGAAAACACCGAACAACACAGGATTTCAGTCAATCAAATGGACGACGTAGGTTTCCTGATGCTTTGACATTTCCGACTATTCATGCAAAAAACGCTTGATATCACAGTTAGCCCTAACCAGTAGTTCTTAACCCTTCGAAAATTTGGTGATTTAAACAATACATGGCAGCACGCAACATGTCTAGGAACAAAATAACTAGCTTTGTTTTCCGATGAAATAGTATCTGCCTATTAAGCAGCAACATAATGGGAAAGAATAAGCGGCGTGGTCGAGGCGTTGTTGGTAAACAAGGTCATACAGACAAAAAAAAAAAGAAACCTATCAACGCAGATAACTAAATATGAGTATTTTTTGCCACGAATTACACTTTGTCTGGTTTGGAAAAAAGTCATTACTGACCAAAAAATTTCTTAACGCAGCTATGTAAGTTATTTGCCAGTTATTTGCTGTTTGTAAAATTTTTGCCACCTAAAATTTTTGTCGTAGATATTTTCCCCACATGTCAAAGTATACCTCTTTACTTTGAACTTAACGCACCAGGCTCATCTTCGATTCATTTTGTCTTGCTTCTGAAATTAAAATCGTCCTTGCATTGGCAACAACGGGATACTTTCAAAACTATAACTTACTATTTGATAATAATTTTGAAGTCACTTTAGCACTAACAATGCTGACACATAACATTTTATAACTTTCATGACTTTATACTTGTTAACTGTTCAATTGAGGTTGGCCTTCACTGATTGAGCCTTCTGGAATATTTGAAACTCGCCGTCGCTGCTTTGTACGTGAAACCCAATCTTGGTGTCAACAACCTGACGTGGTGTAATGGGTGAAAGGTGACACTAGTACAAACAATATGCTGCCGTTTTTATGCTGTCAATACATAGATGTGGCAAATATGAGTGACAAATTTCCGTTTACTGTTTGGTAGCAAAACGATCAGTGTTTTAATCCATTTCGTTTCTGTACACGTGTTACCGCTTGTCTGGGCTAGGCAACCGGGGCTGGGCTGGGCTGGGCTGGGCTGGGATCCAAACACACGATTAACGCTTTAATGGGGCTTATTGCGGTTAAACAACTGAGCTATACCAGTTCGGTGGAAAGCGCGTCTGAATCGAATCAAAATCAGCGGTGTCTTCATCATATGCTGCACCTGTCAGCCTTGTACGATGAGGGGTCTATAGTTCTATCTTTAGCCAGCTAAACAATTTGATATAACGCTTTTAAAGGGCCAGGCGCCCTATGATTTCAATCAGTGTGCCGTGATCGCTAGTGTGCATGAACATGGCTGATTCAAGTAAAATGTCTATGTCGATTTTTGATTTCCTTAATCAATAGTGTTTTTGGGATTTCTGAAACATCTTATAAAGCATACCATAAAATTTATGAAATCTGTTTGATTTTATTGAAGTTCAAAATCTTGAGGATAACATTCATTTTTTTGTTTGGTTCCTAGCTTTTCAGTCATATCTATATCTTTTCCCTTATCGAAATCGATGTAAAGTTTGCACTAAAATGCTTAAAACAAAATAACGGTCAACACGATACAATTTGAAAAATAAACATAAAGTGTCTAATTTAGATGCAAGTGCTAAATAGATAAACAAAACATGTTTTTGGAGGCATCTGTATTCGGACAAACGAAGACGGATTTGAAAACAAAATGTAAACACAGAGTATTTAACGATTATTGCTGTTCCAGCAAGCTTTTACTGTAAAGCAGCCAATATTTTTAACGTCCTATACGAGACGCCTTCACTGGAATTGTGACATACAGCAAAACACAACGTTCCAGCAGCGATAACAAGCTATTATGGCTCCGAACTGGTAAAACGTAATGAGAAAAAATCTTTAGAACACTGGCATAAAATCGACCGATGAATTATCTGCATTAAAACGTATGTTTGAAGGCCCACCCTAGGATTTAGAAAATCAGTGTCAACCAAAGTCCAAAATTTACACAAATCATTTGTGAACATTTTGTGCACTGTGCGACAAAACCAAGATTATCAAGGTCTTGCGGTTGTGTACGTTTTAAAACACTTTATCATAACATTATTAATGTCTGCGGGCCGTTTTGTGTACTTAGCTTGGTACATTTAGGCGGCGGGCATTAGGTTACCAGCTCCTGATCAAATGGTTAAGTTCAGATGTGCAACGTCTTTGCATGTTTTATCATGGGGTTTATACTCATTCAGTCCAAACCGGTGTTACATGCACCATTTTACACATGAAGGCGAACTTCCTCATTAGCTTTTATTCAGTAGCGCTTCATATATGCAAACTATTGCAAACAAAGCTTTGTGCAATAAACCACAACGTTCGTTACACGTAAAAATGTGCACGAAAAGAATCGGTCAGCTTATATTTTTCAAATTTAACACCTTTAAAGCTTCCTTTTTTAATATAAATTTTAAAAAAGTAAACAGCATACTATTTAAACCTTAATCATTTTTCTCTGCCACCGACTTGTACAGAACGTCGAAAAATAAAATTGATGAATGCAACAAATGTCATTGATATATTTACCTGCACAGCTGAAATAAATTAGAAAACTTTGGATAACTTTTCTGCATTTTTTCGTTTGAAAAAAAAACATCTTTGATTTACATGAATGAAAAGTATTTGTACATTTCCCAAGAAAAAGTTTACATTTAAGTTGGCAATTTTCTAACTACTAAGGTATTTTGGTCAACTTAAGGGATTAAAGTGTATTTCAAAACGAATTGAAAAATTCCCAAAATTGATGCAAATTTTGAAGGGCAACAACATAACATACATTCATCATGTTAGTTTCCAGGTATAACACATTTTATACATACAAACTTTTGATGATCCCTTATTTCCAATACTATGTTGAAATACTGGAATTGTCTCGAGTAAAACAATAATAGTTAAAACTAAAATACGTTCAAATTACACCCTGTTTGATTGATTAAAACGTTTTTGGGCATAATGAATCAAACAATTTTTTTTGGAAAAGTACTGTGATTTTTTTCGTTTATCAAGCGTAGTCACATGAACAGAATGATAAGTAAAAGTAAATATTCGACAGCAATGTAACCTAAAGGGAAATTCGACCCGCACCTAGTCAGTTTTGTTTTACACATTCTGAATACAAAATAATGTTTAATTCAAATCGTTAAATCGGAAATGCGACTCGCTTCTTCGTGACTAATCTTGGTTTGCAAAATGTTGCCCACTTCAACGTACAACGCGTCCAATCGCATTTGCTTGTTGTTGTAAGGTCCACAAATTTAGTTGTTGTATCAAACTGTTACTTTGCAACGAAACGGACCAGCTACAATGGTTACCCTTTAATCTGTTTCTGTGCAAGAAAGCATACCTGTTACTCAATCATGTTACACTTTCCTGTAATCCCACAACGAGACAGATTGACTGCCTTTTGCACCAGTGTCCACAAAACAATTTTATATTATCACTGGTTTATTGTTCGCAGATCAACACGTCAAACAACGATTTTTCGATTAATTTTCAATTTCCGTCTGGGGATGGGTTAAGTCAGTTGTCACCACCAGTCCCAGCAAGGGAGTCACAAATACCCCCAGCATGGCAATACTTGCACACGGACCGAAAATCTGACCAGAAAAGAAAACGGTTTAATTTGATTGATCCTTTTATCTTCAGATACGCTCTTATGTTGTGCCTCTAATGGACGAAACAATCAAATAAAAGCGTATGAAGTAAAACTGGAAAAATATATGACTTCCGTATATTAGTTATCACTTAATTCGTTTGTTTGTTTTTACATTGAGTACCAACAAAATGATTTCATTGCTCTATTTCTTTCCCAGCTAGGGGTTACTGTGATTAATGAAGTAAATTTGTGATTAATTTTACTTTACCAATTCCATCGATGTCTGCTCAGGTAAACACAGCATGTGTAGAGAGTTTCCACTTATTCTAGCGTTTGTAGAGGAGTTAAACTTTCGAAAGGTGAATGTTACATTGCTAAAATCGCTGGTATTTAAAACGTTGCGTAAACCTCGAAAAACCCTGGCCCGTTTAGACCATATAAATTTTCCTCATTAGGGAACATCATTGGATGTTGATTAGTTCAAGCGGCAAGCCTACCACATTACAAATCTATGTACCTCAAGTTTTGTACAAATTAGTCGAAGATTCGGTTTAACTGATTTGGCCCAACCGAGGTTTACTGCACTCAACTTAAAAGCAAGAAAAACTTACATGGTTCATGGAAGGCAAGGTCACAATTCGAAACGGGGCAGAAGTTCGTGTGACACGCCACAAGAATCTAAAAACAAATGAAGTTGCTTCGGAATGGTCGCTTGGCTTCGTATAAGGAATAAACCAAGATTCGTGTCAACTATAACGCTTGTTCAGTTAACGACTTTGCACTAAAAATGGCATTCCTGACAGGAATTGTGCAATCATTTTTGGCGAATGACAAATATCGTCGACTTTGGCAATATTGCAGCCTAAAACAACTTAGAACGATTCTACTAACCTGAATATAATGAAGTTGTGAATGCGCAACCGCGATCAACACAGCAAAAACTGCAAACGTCATCAAAAACTTGTTCATTTTCTTCTGTCTTCTTCTTCTGCCCAAGATAGTTGAATGTATGGAAGATGTGTGAAATGATCATTCATTTATCCTACTTATATAGAAATTCTCGTGCTTTGACAAAGCTTGGCGTTTTTTCCGCCAATGAAACTTTTAGCTATGATTTGCATTGTAGAAAAGCACTTTTGCAATTCGACGAAAAAGTTAATAAATTGTAATCCCCACAGCGCTCTAAAGTATGATGAAGAGATGCAAATATTTCAAGTGAATAATTCGGTACGATTTACGCTCTGTATGCTAATTAGTAGGTACGACACACTTATATGACACAATAGAGCAGTGGTTCTTAACCTTTTTTCCTTGCTGCACCCCTTTCAAATCACCAACCAATTTTCGCACCCCCTGTTTTTTTTATGTATTTATGTAGAATAGACCAGTGCTTCCCCACCTTTTCCAGCTCACGGCCCACTTTTAAACATTTTTTTGGCGGACCACTGTTTCAACACATTGTGCTTTTGGCTCACATTCTCTTCCTGCCTTTATTAAACCGTATTTGATGTATTCCGGGTTCAAATGAAGCTAACAAAGGGAGTTCTAGCGTCAAGCGTTTACAACTAATTTAAGTACTGCTGTGACGCGAAAATTACAGTTTAAGTAATTTTGTGACGCGACAATTGCAATTTGTGTGTGCAATAAAAGCAACCCTAATGATTCAGCATCCCCGCACCCCCTAGGAACAGTTCTCGCACCCCTTGGGGGTTCGTGCACCCCAGGTTAAGAACCCCTGCAATAGAGTGTATGCGAACAATAATGTGCGATATTACATGGCGGAATGTTGGTTGTAATAGTTCGGACAAGCTGTTTGCACATGTGGTCTCAAAAGTTGCTGAAAATATGAAATCTGATATTTGAGGGAAAATAATTTAGCCATTTTACTATCATTTCTCGTTTTTTTTGACAAATATTTTTTGAATGTTTGAACTGGAGAATTTTCACTTCAATTTTGCTGCAATGACTGTACTCAAAATTACATCATTGCAGCATAGGAATATTCAAACAAATTCGATGTAAAAAAGAAAATCACATCGTTTAAAAAGCAAACAAAAATATTTGCAACAATTGAGCTTTGTTTTAGTAGTAAACTTAAATACTTATTTGTGCCAACAAAACATTTTTGCCCAACACACAACGTAATTTAGTAAAACAGAGAGTAAAATTGAACAAATTACCCGTTTAAACTATATTTGATTTCTGAAAGGAAATCCAAAATAGAAGTTAAAATTTTAAAATATCTCATCACACGAAACCAAGCTTGTATATACCAAATGTGTTATACCTACAAATTAACATGTTGAATGTAAATTATGTTATTGCAATTAAAATTTTGCATCTAGGTGGGAAAGTTTGCAATCTATTTTGGATTACATTTTTATCCACAAAGTTGCCCAAAATACGTTAGTACGCTGAAAAGTGACATAATAATTTAAATGTTTTCTTGGGAAATGTACAAATTCTTTTCTCCCATGTAAATTTTACCTTTTATAGAAAAAACGGAAAAAGGTTATGCAGCGTTTTCTGTTTTCAACTGTGTAGATAAATTTGTTAATGATTTTGATTACATGCGTTTGTCATATAAGACCATCTTTAAAAATTGGCAGCGAGATAATATGAAAAGATTTGAATAATAGTTACGGATGAAACTGTCTGATAACCCGTTTTCGGAGTGGAAAAGTCTTACGTGTAACAAACGTTGTGGTTCTTTGCACATAACTGATTTCAAAACCGCTCTCATTGATAATAACTTATGTGCAACGACCGCTATAAATAAAAGACAGACAGAAGAACGCTCGTCACTAAATTCGCTTTCATGTGCAGAGTGGTGCATGTAGCACTGGTTTTGGCTAAATAAAAAAAATCTTATTAGAAAGCGGCTAAGACGTTGTACATCTGATTAGATCAACCATTTCATCACGCACGCACTGGTAACCTATCTGCCCGCGGCATAAATCTACCCAAATAAGTCAAAATGTCGGCCTGCAGACAATACTCATGTTATGAGAAATTCTTTCAACTTTTTCGGATTTTTCTTAAATGTCGTACTTCATATTATCGTTCGCATATACATGCATTGTGTCACGTAAGTGTGTAGCAACTACAAATTAGCATGTGGAGTGTAAAGAAAAAAATTTCCTCGGAAAACGTCGAAAACTCGAAAATGCTTTTCTTCGATGCAAATGTTAGGCAAAAATTACATCTACGGGAAAAATCAAAAAACACGAATTTTCCTATATAAGTAGGCCAAGGAAACGTTTATTGTATATTACTTCCATACATTCAAGTATTTTGGAAAGACAACAGAAGAAAAATGAACAAGTTTTTGATGACGTTTGCAGTTTTTGCTGTGTTGTTTGCTCTTGCCCAATCACAGGTTACAATTCTGCAGGTAAGTGCAAATGTTTAAAGTTGTTTTAAGCTGCAAAGATGCCAAGTCGTACATTTAAACTATTGTTGTCATTTGCTGCACTAAGAGCGACAAAAAAAACTGCTTTTTTACAAGCAAAAGTAACGTATGTAACAAGCATTTTGGTTTACTGCTCAAGTTTCAACAAAAGTCCACTTTCAGCATGAAAACTCTTAAGTTACGTATAAAAAGCGCTGTAATTTATTGCACAAATATCTTCAGAAAGCCAGATTTACGCGTGTAAAGTCGTGTATTTTGTAAACCGTTAAATGCACGTTGAGCGTCAACAACACTTTTGGCACTAAACTGAATCATGCAATAAGCTCAATGGTTGACTACACGAATCTCATTAGAAACCCATGGTTGAAGTTTACACGCATTTTACAAAATGTGGGACCCTTTCGTTTCGCATAGGATTGTTAAATTAAATGTAATACTTTATAAATGGAAACATGCATATTTCTTATCTTACATAAATATGTTTTATAACAATTGTGTTGACTGACTATATTGTAGCCTACAGATTCTGTATTACGAAGCATCGGTTTGGTCATTTCTAAGAGTTGATATGGACACCTCCTCTTTCAGGACTTAATTCAGTTACAATTGCCAAACTAATCTTAATCGTATCTATTTTGTTTTCCAGATTCAACAAATGTGCCAAAATAACTTCTGTCACGTTTCTAATTGTGGCTTAGTCTTCCAAAACTCACGTAAGTTTTCGCAACATTTTATACATTTACATGCAAGTATAAATTCCATGCAAAACTAAGATTACAAATTTTACAAATGCTTATTTCTCATTGCAAAATGCAGCAGTTGCATTATCCTAAGGGTATGCTCAATGCAATTTTAAATAATAAACTTAGGAATATACAGAAAACGTATACGTGATCAGATAAATCCGTTAGTTGTTAATATTAACCGGACAGTCGCACAAAACGAGAATTACAAACTAACAATGAATGTCATTGACCACCCTTTTTTACAAATACTTTTAACAAATTGTCTGTCTGATTTCAATTTCCATTTGTGCGCTTTTTTCGTCTGATTCATTGTACTTTTACGACCACTGTCAAATATAGTAAAGCTCGTTTAAACATGCAATTGATAAATAAAATTTAACTTCTGTTATTTATATTTTAGAGCATCAATCCATTTGCACATTTTGCCACGTTTGGGGATTCTGTAGCGGTTTCTCAGTGGGCTTGGCTACCGGGTCAGGCAACCCAAATTTGGTCAACCAGTTGAGCGGAGCCGATGCCATAAACGGAAAATAGAGAAACAGAAAAATTGATGTCAAGGGAAATGTTTTGCAAACAATAAACGTGCAAATACAAATGTGTTTGGTTGCTTATAGTGAAAAAGTGGCGTTGAGCAGACTAACGTCAAAGTTATTTAAAACATTAAAATAAAGTGGACAGGGCAGGCAGCGGTGCTTGTGATCCGACTTTCGGCGGTTTCTCCACTGACCCCGTGTATAGCTCAGTTGGTAGCGCGAGTCCCCGAAAGACTCGCAGGATAGAAATATGGGAATGCTTAATTGGGAGACCGGTTGATTTGGTAAATGGCCTTTAGGCTTGGCGTATGATAAAGTGGACAGAAAAACGAGCTATGTGTATAAGACAGGGTGTGTAAAAGTTTGCAGATCTGCAATAGCAAATTTAGATTTAGAACAAAAACCAACATTAAACCAAACAAATCGGATCGTTGTAAAGCTGTACACGCAATCTCAGATAAGGTTTGGTTCCTGACAAAACAGAAATGTTACTACAAATTAACAGTTTAGTTAACGTATGATTAAATTCCGCGAATTCTAATGCTGGCTTGGCAGTAGTGTCAACCTGCAACTGAATTTTGACAATCCATAATGCTTGATAAAAAGTATATTGGTAGACATTTAGTTAGTTTATGCGCGTTTTGAAAGGTAGTATGTTATATAATTCAGTTGCAAGGACATATTTAAAAGAAAACTTTTTCCGAATAAAACGAAGATCCGGATTAACCGAATCCTTTTTCTGCGCTATCCATTGATTCAATTAATTGGTCAGGCAATAATTAGTCATAAGTGTTCATGACTTGATCTTTGTAGGAGGGACATCTGTAGCAGACCAATTACATAAAATGCTATATTTCACACGAATTGCACGTTATACTTTTGCACGCTGCATTAGAGCAGTGTTTGCAGCCATTATAAAGAACAAACGCAAATAGTCCACAAAACGCACATTTCACACGGTTTTCATGTATACGTTTTGCTTGTATCGGTGAGGTCATATTCTATTTTTGGGACATTTTGTCCTATATTTCGCAGTTATACATGTCCGGTCCCACTGACGTTTATGTGCCTGTTTTCGAGAAGATTCTGGCAACTAAAAAAGGCTGATTTGAACCTTGCCCAGTTAAAAGTAACATAAACAAACGTAATAATGTGCGAGAGAAAAAGTGTACTGTTGCATTGTGGGAGTATAAAAGCGCTGTTTTCCGCCTTGAAATCAGAAAGGTTTTGGAATTGTGAAACGATAAATATTGTGTAACTACTTAGAATAAAATTGGGAAGAGATTGCATTATGTTTCAGCTGATTTAAATATAGTATGTCTCAAATTAACGTTGCTGCAGTTCGAGTTAAGAAGACGGCGTTCAACAAGTTAAAGCAAACAGGACAAGGATCCATCAGTAACCGAGGCAATAACATTGTTATATCTTGTAGCGTTTGGAGCAAATATAGACGCCATCGAGGTAAACGCTACACATCTCAAACACGAGGATAGATCAGACCGGGAATATGACATCACATTCGAGTTTTTTGATGTTTTTTTTTTATTATTGTACATTCATGCCTCCATAAGAAAGTAGCATAAATCCCGCCCAAAACCCTGTTCAACTTAGCATAAATCCTGATGGTGACACGCAGAGCGTTTCTTTTGTTTCTCTGTATTCTTGAATTAACGTTACAACGGCAAACAAATAAATCAGCTTTCACATACAGAAAGGGGAAAAATTTGAAGAATAATAGACTGGCGACACCTTTTTCTTTCAAGTTATAGAAGTTATTTTATAGCAAAAGTGCAATATTATAAAGTCTTTGGGCCCTCTATCCGAGATGCTATGCATTTTCTCAGTTACAAGCGGATGTGTTCTACTTAAAACGACAGTGTAAACAGGTAGCAAAATGCGCAATGAAGAACAAACACCTTACGTTTGTGCAGAACATTCTTGAAGAACAAAATGACTCAAATGAGTTAAAATCCGTTTCGCGTTGTTGTATGAAATGCTCTTGCACAAGTTAATGTAAACATTGCACACAATAATATCATGGCCGCTACATCTGGCACCAGGGGCAACATCAGACATTTGAGTGCGTTAGGAATTTGGCTTTTTCAGAAACATTTCTGGTTGGGTTAAATCTCTAAAACAAATCAAAAACCAGTGGGCATAGCAACCAGTCATTTAGTCACTATCTAGGTATTAGACTCTCCGCTCAAGAAACAGTATTATTTTAAAATATTTTGTATCATCGCATATATATTTTTTGTCATTTTATTTTTTTGTGTTCTGTCACTAATAAAAATGTTCGCACCATAACTGCTAAAGCAACAACTGGTAAAAACAGGTTCACAACAATCACAAATGTTGTTTGTTCATCAGGAACCTGATACATTTTTTCCACTCCAGGACAGAACTGTGCAATTAGATGGACATAGGTTCCCTGCAAACAAAATGCTTTTAAATTAAATGCATCTAATTTTTTATTTACATTCCCAATGATAATATGTGGTAGGCTACACATTTTAATAAAGGCTAGAATTTTTGCTGAGTTTTTCTTTAATGTTCTTTGAAACATTTAGCATTTTTGTGCTATTGGCTTCCAAAACATTTTGCTGCTACACAATATAAAAAGCTATGCATACTTGCTTGGTTATCAATTACTGTAATCAGCTGAATTTTCAACTATATTCATGAATTTTTTAGCAAAAGGTATAGTTGTTGTATAGTTATTTTAAACCAAATTACAGTGGTGTGTAATAAAATTTAAAGAAAAGAATAATATACATGTTTGTTTGTGTGAATATTTATTATCAGATGTGTGTCATTTTACAAATGTAAAAAAGCAATGAGCTATGACAATGTAAGCTATAGACAGTTGTTTTGAACTGTATGGTCTTAGGTGATGACAACACAACTGGGCATATAGCTTAGTGTAGCCATGTTACGAAATTTTAGTATGTTGGGAGTTACAAGCTGAAAAGCCAGGTCCCTATCTATTTAATGTCCCAACTAGGCATACACCGCATAACAAAAATCATTCCTTTAGAGAAAGGCCTTAAGTATTAAATTTTTTTATAAAAACCCAAGTAGTTAATATAATGAAAAATCAAAGACAAGTGGCTAAAATGGCAAGTTTAAGCCAGCATGTTTGTGTAAAACTTACATAAACTGTGATAGCTGTGAAAATAATACTCCAATCTAACATCCATGATGCATTGGACTGAAACAGCCCGAATATTAAAACAATCTGAAACATAAAAAATATATTAGTTTTTACTTCAATCTAAAGAAGAAAAAAAATCATAACCAATACAAATAATTATTTTATTGAAAATGTAATAAACTTAGATTTTACATTTAAACATGAATTGTTTTGAAAAATGCTGGTAACTATGAGTAAGTTAATAGGCTATATAAAATTTTTCGTAAATTGTATAGTTGTTTATTGGATACTACTCAAATTTTCTAGGGTGTAAATTTAATAACTATAATATAGGCATTCATTACAGTAGTGTATTACATTAGAACTTAGATTAAATACATATTTGTACAATAGGTTTATACCTTCAAAAAGCTTCCAACGAAAAGCATAAACAGAATCCAAACTTTTCCAAAGTTAGTTGGATGCAGAATGTAAGGTTCATATTCCGATACATAGAACTGGGCAAGAGGAAAAGGTGAATCTAAACTGCCTAAACCTTTGATGACGTTGATTATCAATCCAATAGCAAGACTCAAAGCAAGTAAAACATCAAGAAGATTTGGTTTCATTTTTTCATAGATTCTGTTGAAAAACAAATGCAGAATATTATTGATGAAAAATGATGACTAGACTATTGTTGACACAATTTATAAATGTGTGTCAAAAAGATGTATAATCAGATGGATGTGTTTTAAAACTTTTACTGTATATACACAACGATGTACAACAAAGACATGGCATTTCCAATCAATGGTTGAAAAAATACAACAACTCATTTTTATGTATGAGCAAATGCTTTCACTATTTTGCATGTTCTATCAGTTGTTTTTGATGTGCACCATGGGTTGGATTTATAACAGACTAAAAGGCAAAAATCACTGAATGTCTGCAACAAATACCTAAAGATTGTCTTAGACACTTTAAATTGTTATTTCAATTACCACTTGCTTGCCTATTGCAGCAAAATCAACATATTTTTAAAACAATAAGCAATTTTGTAAACTGTTTCTTACAGACAAAATAGGTTTGTGAAATGTCTTAGATAGATTTATTTCCACCTCATAGCATAGAAAATTATTTTTTCAACCCCAAACTAGTATCATTATTTTTCATTTTTATTGGTGCGCATTCCATACCTAAAAAGGTTAGGAAATCATGAGTGATACATCAAAAATCACAGCAGAAATTTGATCAAACTGTACATAACTCTACCTGTTTTCAGGAAAGTGTCTCGGTTGGGTCAAAAATTTCAGCAGGTAGTATATTGGTAGGACACCATATGGAATGTTGAGGCATGAGGCTGGTAGAATTTCATCTCCATATGAACCACTCATAGCTCCAACAATCAAAGTAACTAATGAGGTTACCATGGTGCTGGCCCAGTATAGGACCAAATTTCGACAATCTTTTTTGTTGTCAATACAGTATATGATAGCAATATAAAGTGGAAAATGTACAATAAAATCCCATAAAAGTGCAAGTGTTCCATAAGAAGTGTTAAAATACCGCTCCCCAGTTTCCAAGTAGAACCCAATGTAGCCTTTCACGAAACCCATAACTTCCAAATAAAAAATTAAATCCACGACCGACGAGAATGAAAACAAGCAGCAAGTGTAATATAAAATTCCACGACCAATAATGTTCTCATTTTCATTAGTTTTAGATTCTTTGCTCTTTGGTAAGCACCATTTTAAAAGGTAAGCAACTGTCAATAAAGTGATAAATCCAGTTGGAGCCAAAACAGCTGGTTTTGTTAGGTCTGGATATCTTGTCACTAATTTCAAAACAGGCCAAGCTGTTAAGCTTAGCAAGGAAGCAGTTATTACTCCAGAAAAGTTTGGCATTTTTTTAGACTGCAAAATATGAATATAACATCTATACAAAGAACTATTCAAAATGTCAAAAAGATATACAAATGCTATCGTGAGTAGTAATAACAAATGAAGCAGTTAATTGTTAAATTATTACAAAATACTTTCATTTGTATTGTATTTGCCTGCACCATTCCGATAAACTTAACACATATTTGATATTTGTACCGCCTTGTGAAATTCATATTCCTAAAATTGATTGCTAAATTTCACTTTTCTTTAATTTATATTCACAAAATAATAAAACCAGCCTCTAAATCTCTGCTTTGTTTACGTTGATGACATCACAATGCCACTTCTTGCTTTGTTTACATTCAAACCCAACCGGCATCTGACGTCACACGTCACGTGTTTACACGAACGGAGACGCCTCATTGCGATTTGTCACGGCTCAATGAACACCTCACTGACAATTCCAAAGGAGAGCGCATATCAATTTTCAAAAGTGTTTCGTGCTGTACGTTACCTTTTTTACAAGGTCAGTCATATATCAAACCAATGAACTATGATTTTTTTCCTAATGTTAAATAAAAATAAGTAGTAGCAGTTGTCAGCCAGGTTTTTTAGTTTATAGCCTGGACGCAATAAACCGCATTTTTTGTCTAAAAAAATATTTAGCCTGTGCAAATATAGTTAACATGCCTAAACTAGGTTGTCTATGTGTTATTCGAAGGCAACTTATTGTTACCGTCACTTTGCTTATTTATTTATGACTCAAAAGTTAAACCAGCGTTGGTTGTAATAACCTATATCCGTTTACTTTCCCAATCAAATTAAATATTAATGGTAACACCTTGGGTTGTAATTACTGGCTTAAAACATGCTTGGGTAAATTTGGTCAGCGTACGTTTTCAAGATATTGCAAAAATTATAAGTTGTATTGATGAGTCACGCCATAGACATGCATTTATTGCATGATTCAGCAAAATCTATTCGGCCACAGAACAATGAACAGTGTCTGTAAATTACCTGATTTAGCAAAACAGAACACTTATTTGTTTGGACAGGGCCAGAACGGTAAACCTAATGATTAAGTAGTTTCGATAACATTCTGAAACAAAAAATTGCTGTGTCACGCCAAGTAAATTTTTGTGTTAGAACTTTTTTCCATAGGCCAGACAGTGCAGGTTTAAATGTTTGAGAGTTTGCCTATAATTAAAGCAAATCTTCGCGCGCCTTTTGGACACTGCTAGCACTGATGCGAACAAAAACAACTATCTCATTGGTATAACGTAGCCGAAAATTTGGCAGTGGTAGTCCAGACGCTTCTGAATATAATTTTGGTCGCCTGGCTTGGTCTTTGTAGAGGCAAGGTTATTACCTAGGCTGTATTTTGATCTGATCTGTAGAACAGTTTGGGTTTTGCGTGTTGTCCGTAGCTGACTTGTTTTTAGTCCAGCTCAGTTCAGTATTGAACCCACAGTGACTACATCATTTGAATATTGTATCATTGGTAAACATTTACAGTGATTTCAAGTTCTTTTAAGAACTTATCAGGCGATTTGTGGTAGGATTAGGTAACATTTGGTAGTTTATAGCTTAAACACATTTTAGCACTGAAAACCTTTTGACCGATAATAATCAAAACCTAAAAAGACTTATTTTGTACAAAACGCCGTACAGAATCAATCAGGTTTTGCAGCAAACGTTACAAAATACCCGGGAGGCACGTTTTAATGAACAATGGTTGCCTACTGTACATACTTAAAACAGGCATGTTTGCTTTTCAAGACTTAAGTCAACAAAACTTATGTGTAAAAAGACTGACTCTTTTCATAGCAGCACGTTTTATTACCGTCGGCCGGTTGCTTACAAGTGCGTTTGCAATACAATGTGTAGGTTGTCACGTTTATGTACAACTTTATATCACTGTGTAATCCAAGCTGCATAAATTACAAAATAAATGATACAATGTGACACGTTTTGGTTTTGTGCGATTAGCTTTGTTGACATAGTCAAATGATATTTCAATGCATCGGCTAAAAACATTTGTAATTGTTGCGCTGTATTTTATTCATGTTATTCTTTACATGTCGTGTGCATGCAGCATTCTAATTAATGTGTACTAAATGCTTTTTGAAATAAGCACACTTGGCAATGTTGACAAAATGACTCTATAAAGCGTGTTTGTAAAAATAAGTGGTTTTAAGAACAAAAAGTCAACATATACTATACCGTATTGTTCAAAGCAGTGCAATTTTGTAGTGATTTTATAGATTGTCATCCATTACATAGGTAGACAGATCGGGCTTTTATATATAGCCGCGTACAATAAAAAGATCAGATTATCTTCAATCTGTGTGGACAAACAAAAATCGAACAAAATCAGATAATCTCGTTTATCTTGCTGAT
The DNA here is from genome assembly GCF_965637545.1 of Phallusia mammillata. Taxonomy (NCBI): domain Eukaryota; kingdom Metazoa; phylum Chordata; class Ascidiacea; order Phlebobranchia; family Ascidiidae; genus Phallusia; species Phallusia mammillata. The sequence goes on along the minus strand of NC_137254.1, from coordinate 10,075,814 downwards.
TTAGGCTAGCAGGGTTGAGGTAGGCAAACAAAAATGTCTAAGGGTCGGTGGAAAAACAGCCTGGAATTAGGAATAAAAAGTCAGTCGTTTGCGAATGACAACGAAAAAGAGTCAAGCGTTTTCATCAACAAGGGAAATGAAACTTTAAGAAGATCTAGTGGCTCCCAAAGACTTTTTCAGGTCTGTTTTTGTTTTCAAATTAACTTTTTTGATAAAGTTTTTAGTTACCCAAGTGTAACCTGTTGCATTTTTATTTTTTCGTAATTTAATTATTGCGTGAAGTATAAGCCTTGACGTCAGTATTTTTGTACGCCTAAAGTCGTTTTATAATTGCTTATTATTGTCTTGTTTTTTCTGTTCTAGTATATAATCGTTACTACTTAATACTCGTTCATTTACGCTTCAAGGCACTCTTTTTAGTGATTACTATCTACTCGTTTTTCTTTACTCGGGCGACAATAAATGTACTCGCTACCCAGTAAAACTATATTAACGCAGCTAGTATATGCCGGAATTGTTTGCTACTCGTTTTGTTACTGCAGATAGATACTCCTTACGTGTCGAAAAGTGTCGTAATGTCCTTTGTACTGGACTGCACTACTCGTCCAAATACTCACTACTCATTTATCAATACGGTAGCTACTCGCTACGAAAAATTCAAAATAATCTGCCTACTCGATTAGTGACTTGTTTTTTGAATACTCGCTTACACTCGAATGCAAAGCAAATAATATTTATTAAGGGTGAAAAACGCAGATTGGTACTCGCTTTATATTTTTGTACTCACTTAAACTCTGTCTATTACAATAGCCTACATGGCCACGTAGTCCAGATTTGTCAGGTTTTATACACATAATACATGTTTTTGTTTAAAATAAAAAAATGCTTCAACTTGTTCAGACTGTAAAAGACGTAATGACGTCACGACGTTCCTCCGGGCAGCAAAACAGCCCCGTATCTGGGACACCGACTTTTTCCAAACGATCACAATCTCTTCAGTCACCGTCTTCGAAGCGAAAACTGTTCTTCAAAAATCGATTTAAAAGCACATGGGTTTCAGGTAATACTATATTTGTAATTATATATACCAGGGGTCACCAAACTACGGTTCCCAGGTCATTTCATTGGGCCCGCGACCACATTTTTTTGTTTTGCCAAATCGTATTGATAAGTTTATAACATTCAAAAATTAAACTACTCCTTTTTTACAACACCAGGATCGATTCAAATCCAGTTTGTTACGTCACACACAAGACCACAAGTGTTAATTGTGTGCAAACAATTGCCTTCTTATGTTACTAGTGACGTAATATACAAGCATTGTTCGTAAGATGAGAGGAACTAGGTAGTTTAACAGACGCATCACCAGATTTTAAATAGGATTTTAGAAAGAACATTTCTTGGCGCCCCTATAAAAATCGCCTCGCAGGCTAAGTTTGGAAAGACAATGCTAGGGCCCATGCGAATCATTGTTAAACTTAGCCGGCCCGCAGTAAAAACAGTTTAGTGACCCCCGATATATACAAATAAGTTTCTAAAAGTTTGTAATGTGCCATTGGTGACAAAGCGCACTAGCTTACTATGACAATATCTGCTGAATGAGCTACCTATAAGTTATGTTAATACAATACATACATCTTTTTCTAGTTGATATCAGCGATGAGGATCTCAACCCTGACGAAGTTTGCAAAATAACGGACTCACCATTTTACACTTTTAAGGTAAGAATTTTTGTTTTTCGTACCTTTAAATTAACTATTTGTTTTTAAAAAAATGCTTTACCAAAGCCACCGATATTCCCGTCAGACATATAAGGTGTTGACAGCCGATATGTGTTGAAATTATGAGCAGAAAATTACCAGAGAAAAACTCAAACAGCCACATAACAGTAATGTACCCATTGCGAAAATATAGGTTATTTTTTCATGTTTTTTTTGGTTGGTGAAAGCTTAACTTGTCTCCGCATATAGATACTATGTTGCAGAGATATATAGCGTTTGTGTGGTGGTTTTTTCAATTGAAATGATCACTTTTATTTTGGTTTAGCAATATTGTCAGGCATTGGTAAACCAAATATATTATTAAGTATTTTAAGCGCGTCAAAACTTCTATTTTCAATAAGGTCTATTTCAGGAAATTAAGTGGTTTAGTAACCACATGTTTTGGAAAAATGTGTTTCCTGGGGTGAAAATTGATAAATGTTACGCAACAATTGCCCCCAATGTGACGCAACAATGGCGCAACACCTGCACAGCTGTCCCTCAATATCACGTGGCGTGACGTAAGGGAAAAACAATTTTCAAGGCATTTCTTCTAGAATGAAATTTTGCCGAGTCATTATTGTTTACGAGTAAAATTTTAGATATTTTTTCAAAATTTAAACTATACCATGTCGCTTGGAGCGTGTCGCTTTATCGCCTGTTGCCAAACACTTTATAGCAGAGGTGGGCAACCTTTGTTACTGTAGGGCCAATTATAAATGTCAAAATTGATTCGCGGGCCGCACATGTATATAACACTAAGTGATTTTGCTTTGTTTCTTACCGAATATGCTTAACTACAAGTATAATTCGTATTTGATTTAATCCACATTTTGCCAGGTCGCCGAAAATTAGCATCAGGCGCATTAATCAGCTCATAAATGTGTAATAATTAGACTCGTTTGCCAGTACTTTTGAAATGCAAGCGTACAACCTTTAATGAAGGGCCGCAGTTTGCCCACCCCTGCATTAAAGCGTCAAGAGACACATGTGCTATATGTGGTTGAGGTACTAGCATAAGTTAGTCTTGGATAGGGCTGGAAACCAGGTTTATAAGTTGGTAAATTGCACTTTTTCTACAACCTCACCCCACCCTAATAGCCCTAACTATTAGCATTTTCACCCAATTTTGCTTTTAAACGTTATTTGATGTTCTTGCGCCATCCATCGTTTTGTAGCAAACTTTTTAATTCTGAGTGCTTACATGAGAAGAATTTCCTTGTCATTGTGGTCGAGGGCGATTTTAAGCGTTATATTTTGTGTCAACTTTGCGAGTCAGCTCAAATGCCCAGCGTTTTTATGCACTGTATGATAAGAACCTACATTCTAAAAGGTCCGTTGCTGTTAGGCAAACTAATGGCAAAAGTAAATGAATGTGCTCTGCTACGATGTGCGGTGCTGATGGGCGTGATGTAACTCAACAAATTTCTACAGTGGACAGAAGCCCTAAATTTTTCATTGTGTCTCAGATTGAAGTGTTCCGTCGGATTATGTAAGTTCAGTAAATGCACAACACAACAACAGAACAAATTGCAACAAAACTGTATGAGAATTGTTTTCCCGGGTTTCTGGTTTAGTTATACATGAGCGCTTGAAACTATCCGACAGGGTTTCTTTTGGTGACTTTTTTTCTGTCGAAGCCTTTCTTAACACCGGTGGTTAGATTCTAGGCCCCGTCGAATGCTTCTATTAAAGACAACCCCCTAAAGGTGTTTTACTCAAATTGCGACAAACTCACTCCTTAGTTCCCGCCACATTACGCCTTCTAATACGGTGTAGCATTTTTATTTTTAAAGCGCGTTTAGCCATGACCTACCAGTTGCGCCCTCTGCTGTTTGCGCTCCATAACGTTTCAAAGTTGGGCAGCTATTTCTGGCTTGGTGATTGTTTAGTATGATTGTTTTGCTATTTGTTCGTCCATCGAGCAAAATAAACTGAACTTAACTCGACTCATCCATGCATTAGGTCTTTAATCCCAATGTTTTGCACCTTTTTACACAACTTTGGATGAGTTCTGTCCCTAAACCGCCCCCCGACAAACGATTATGTTTTTATCATGACTATTGATCTAATAAGGTTAATGACAGCAAAAAGAGCAATTCTGTGTCATCAATGGCGACTGCGCAAACATGGCCATGTGGACGCCGATAGAATGACAAATATTAGCACAAGGTTTCAAAAGAATGCGATTTCGGGATGATTTCATTGACATATTTCTCATTAAAAATCGATACCGCTTCGTATGTTCCAGTGAAAAGATTGTTTACACGTGGCCGAGTGATTGAGTGAATTTGGATTGTGGTTTTGATTATGTCTAAAGAGAACGGAATGAACCTGGGTTAAAGATGAAAATGGTTTAGTTTTTTTAAACGTCTCTGTGGCACATTGTTGGCGCCTTGTGTTTCTTTTGTTGAACAAAATGACATTGGATAAAATATAGCAGTTACAATACATATTCAATGATTAAAATAACGGCCCAAATAAACCTAAAAAGCGACATGCTTGGGCCATTATTTTCATCATTCAACTTTTGAACAGATCCGTAGATATTAGCGTCTCCAAATAATGATTCTATTTGCATGCTTGTTTTAGGTTTTATATCGATGCATTTTTGATTTGAAAAAGAAAGACTTGTTTCAACTTAAAATAAAACTATATGGTTCCTGTTTACTTTTATTAAAAATATTTAGATGAAAAATATTATTATTTTGAAAAGTTGTATTTATGTTAAAACAGTGTACAAACAGCAAGAGACGCAAATAAAGCGTGATTTTTCTAGTTTTGTATTTATAACATAAAAACGAATTGTTTTTTGGGGCTAAGTTGGGTCTGGATTCGGATTCGGATTCGGATTTGGGTTCCGATTTGGGTAAGGATTCGAGTTCAGTTTAAAGAAACGGGCTTGATCCGGGCCACGTTTTATACTCGGCCACATTTGTATGATAATTGTACATTGGCTAATATAATTTTCGGGCATACTTTTAGTCTTTTTGTTTTCTAGCTTTAGGTTCAAGTCATGTTTTTAAAGACTTAAACTGTCTGACCTTCTGTCAAGCCGTGTTACATATTACGAATTGCATCTGATTTATGTTACAAAAACTACAATTATTTTAAGACAAATTGCAACACATTGCGTAACCCAAGAAAACGGTTGATATATATTTCCTGCGGCTTATCCTAAATAAGGACAAAATATAATTAATTATTCATTATAATCGGCCAGTAAACGCCAATTTGACACGGCTAACGCTTGTCCATTCGTCGAGGCAATAACTACACCTTTTGTTGCCGTTTTATCTTGACAAGACATTAAAAATTTATGTCTACTGCAGAAGGTCAGACTGTAATTTCAATCGCACATCTGGAAATTTTGTTTAGCTTTGCTGTCTAAATTTATCTGATAATGTCGAGTCAACGCAAATAAATATGTCAGTTATTGTGTGGTAAAAGCGTTCATGACGTTAAAAGCGTAATTGAAAAATGTCTGATAATTTATGCTTTTATAGATTTCTCTATTTAAAAATATATAACGGCTATTATAATGTAAATTCAAATCAATTAAAATTTTATTTGCATGTCACGTTAGCACATTGCCATTGCTAAACGGTTACGTAAAGCAGCAAGGATACAAAAATTTTTTTATTAAGTCAAATGTCGTGTTATTTGATTGATGGTTCTGTGTTCTGGGTATGTTCTGCCTTAGAAACACTATGAATGCATACAAAAATCTGCATTAAATGCTATCTTTTCCTCATAACCGCCATTTTTTACTTTCACTTTCCGACAAAAAACTTTAATCAATAAAATAAAGTTAAAACAACAGTAAAATTGTGCTTCGTTTATGTTTCAAAAACGCTCAATTTAAGGTTGGTCAAAAATGCCAAGTAGAAAATAAATACAAGATAAAATATGTTCAAACATGTCTATCAAAACTATACAGCAAATATCATAAATCTTGCCCTTCAAAGACTTTCGCCATATAATTTTAAAACTGATTGAATTAATGGCCACACTAGCCAGTACGGCCTTTGTCCCGCCACCAGCTGCACTTATGGGACCTTATAGACCGAAACACTGCCTACAGCTTTTTTATCATATGTTAGCTTGATGTTTTTACACTATATGCGATTAATGAAAACGCCATCCGTTCCGTCTTTTACAAAACATGGGTATAAATTTATAAAAAAGCCAAATTAAATACCTTAGTATACTAACCTTAATTTCAAATGCAAGTTTTTAAACCGATTTTTGTGTTGGATTTTTAAATGTGACAAGACACCGTGAATCAACAATTTTACAGCGTTCCAATCGCGGTAGTCGTATGACGAGCATGACTCGGCAAATCAAACCGGATACGCGGGACCTGTTCTCTTAACGTTTCACGTAATTTGGTCCTAATCTCTTCAAATGTGTATAGTTCAAGTCAATATTTTGGCAATGGATCTAAAGGTTCGCTGGTTACCCATTCATACCCTTCCGCTGGGATCAAAATTTAGGAAAACTATTGAAAAACCTAAAATATCTCTAGCCGATGCGAGTGATGTAACTCGTAACCCGATACGACTGGTCTTTACTACACCGCTTCGCCCATTGTTGTCGAGTAGTTGTTTTTCTTCACGGTGCGTCGCGGTATTTAGTGCTCTGCACACATTGGGAGTCAGCTACTGGTCCATCAGCAGCTCAGTGTTTGTTTTGCTTCGGCGTTTCAGCTCACAGCTGAGGTGGTTGTGCTTGAAGTTAAAGACTGGCTTGTGCAGTTAAAAAAAGAGTTACCGTTTGTTTGTAAAGCAAGTGGAGATTAATTCACTTTAAATAGGTTTAATTTGTGCACAAAAAGTTTGAAATGTTTTGAATGTCAGTTACACATTAGGTGAATAAGGGATTCAAACTCGTAACGCCAACTGGTGACGTCATAATATAGGTAGTTGTTGCGTCATTGTTTTAACGTCATAACATAGTTTCTGTTTATGACGTCATAATATAGATAGTTGTTACGTCTTTGTTGCCACCTCATACCATATATTATGTTTATGACGTCCAAATACAGATGGTTATTACGTCATTGTTGCTACATCAACTTATGACGTCATACAATAGATTGTGACGCTATATTTACCTATTAGATAATTCAATAGTCCCATGGTGACTCTTTGTAATGCTGTTAGAAACTAGGAAACAAAATCGAGAATTTGATCATTAAAAAAAGCTACAAAGACCTTGCATGCAGTGAATACATCCTATTGCAGACCATTGTGCAACCTTTTTGTACCATCTGTGATAAGTAATCTGCATGCAAGTTTTTAGGTAGTTTTGGTTTCGATCAAATCTTTTTCATGGTGCTTGTCTAGGAAAACACTGGATGAACTTGAGCAATCAACCATAACGACGTAAATACCCTCACAAAACTAGCATGGAAATTACCTTCTACCCAAAAAGTCTGCCCTAGACGCTTTTGTATTGACTTTGACCATGGGTTTTTACCCAGGGCTGGGTTTAAAACCCGTTGTCATGAAGCACCCAAGCAGGGGCGCAAGATAAGGTACAGGCTTTTATGCAAAAATGTTTCAGTAGGCCTTTATAAACGCAGAAAAGGTGTAAATTGTCCGTTAGACTGAATACTATAGGGTTAAAGTCATTGCTGCAATGAATGTATTGAATATATTTATTACTGATAGATTTAGTTTCATTTAAGTTGCTAAAGGTTCAATTTTTTGCTTAGTCTTTGTAGACAAATTGCACGACAGAATTTTGTGAAGGTTTAAACACTATTCAAAAAACACTAATATAAGCCACCGCACACACGATCTCAGAATAAAAAGATTGCATATCATTGTAAATTTAATTTAAGGGATTAGGTTACAATTAGTGATGCACCGAACCCGACTAAAAAGGTTCGGGCCGAAACCGAATATTCGGCCACGAGGCCGAATAATTTCGGCCGAATCAGGCCGAACCTAAAATCCCCTTTCTTATCGATGTTTTCAACTAAACCTTCCGTTGTTGATGCGAGTAAACTCAATTTTGACAAACTAAAATCACTTTCACAATGTATAAGCTTTAGTAAACATCTAATATTTTGCAGACAACGTGGCTCGTATTTTATAGATACAACAAATAGTTAGTTCCTGATGTTCCGTATGCGCGAAAAAGAAATTTAAGGCCTAAATTCAATGCAATAAACAAGTTCGGTTTCGGCCGAATTTCAAAAAAAAGTTCGGGCCGAAACCGAAACATTGGAAAACAGCGGATTCGGCCGAAATGTTTCGGCCAACCGAAACTTCGGTGCATCACTAGTTACAATTGTTGCTTTCCTGCTTGGAACGTTGTGTTTGTTCGTCGGGTCAAAGTTCATCCTACGGGTCAAACAATGTCTGAAGCTTCGGCGGCGCCTGTGGTAAGGCATGACTTTGTGCGCCTAAAATCGTATTTTGTGCAACTTTTAAAGCTACTAGCTTCTTGAATAGTATCGTTTGGGTACTCAGGTTTTGTTGGGTAAACGGTGTTCTCTTTTATATGGCAAATAATGAATATATTTTGTAAATACATCAAATCGGTTGAAAAGCGTCGTTTTGTTTAACATTTTTTTGCAAGATTTTCTGATTTTTGTAACTTAAGTGGGCATTTATTGGTAAAATGTAGTATATAGTGAACAAGCAATATAAAGCATTACAATGGTAAGTTAGGTACAGACAGTGCGCACTGTTTCGACCCATGCAGTCTTATCAGTGCAGCTGGTGACAGACATTGGCTGTTCAAGTCATAGTATTAGTGTTTTACGGATCCTTGTAAAGTCAAATACAACGAATTCCAATTTTGCATTGCATCAAATTAGGATGCTGAAAATGAAAATTTAAACGCTCCGGGTTACCACTTGTTTTGCAACGATTTTGGTGTAAATATTTGCTATTTGGTCCACATGCACTCGACCGTGGAGTTGTAGAGCGCTTCTCCGGAAAAGCTTGAAAATCAATTGTGCGTGGAATCCATGTATGTCTTCACTTTACTGCTCGCAGTAAAGAAATGTTTGGCTTAAAACCGTACGAATTTTTTTCTAGTGTAATTTGAATCGCAATTGTTTGGTCGTGTCGCCTGACAGCACGATATCTCCAAAACTAAAACTAAAAAAAGCATCAAGCCAATAGATTAAGGGTCGGCAACCTTTTTGCCCTGTGGACCGTTTTTGAAACTGAAATTTTGTCGCGAATCGGCCCCCAAAATGCAAATATTTAGCAATGAAAACGCCTAAATTAGTAAATAATCCCTGGGATACATGGGCAAAATGTTCTATAGCACTTAACCTGAAATAGCATACGGGCCGGTAACGAACTTTTCGCGAACCAGCACCGGTCCGGGGACCGGCGGTTACTGACCACTGTAATAGATGATAAGCTGCAGACAGTGGACATTGTTTCGACCTATAAGGTCTTGTCAGTGCAGCTTGTGAGGAGAGTTGGGCCGCATTGGCTAGGGTAGCCATCCAACAGCACTAATGAGGCCCTACAGGCCGAACCAGTGCACTGTTTGCAACTTAAAATACGTATGATTCTGAATTTTTGACCCGGTTTTCTGCGCTTTCTAAGCATTTAAACGCACCAGCTGTTTTTTTTTTATAAATGTATTAAGTTTTATAACGTACATGTTTGAATTAATATTCATCGACATGAACATTATGAAGTCACCGTATCAACGTCGCACTTTCACAAAATATTTTTGAAATGTTTTAAAAATAGCCATTGCCGAATGTTCTAGCACATCGGAAACATGTCGTAATATTTATGATTATCATGTTATGTCTCTTGTTACGGGTGCGACTTTAAACTCTTAATTACGCAATGAGGCCTTACTCATGTAAAACTTTTTTTCGAACGTGAAAATAGCTTAGTTTTATATCTGTTTGAATGTTGCTTTCCTGTGCTAAATCAGACCAAATATCTTTGGAAACCGTTTGTTTGTTTAGATACGTAAGTGCATTATGGTAACTAAAAACGAGTATTTTAGCTTTGTGCAACACTGCTTGTGGTAAACAGCATAAAAATGACTTACATGCCAAATATGCGTGCAATGTCTGCTAAAATACGTACTTTGTTTGATCAGTAATAAAAATCGCAAGTAACTTAACCGTACTTAAGATCTGTAAAGAAATTTTGTGCAACACTTTTGACGGTTAACGACAACAAAATGTCGTCTTATTCCACTTTATGTGCTTTCACAAACTTGTACAGAAACAGTTATAGAATTTTACTAAAAAATCCATTTAAGTTTGTTTTGTACAGGAGTTACAATTATTATAAAAATATTTTGTGCAACACTACACATGGTTAACTTGTAATTGTCAAAATCTTGTAATTGTCAAATCTTCGTATTATTCCTGCCAAAAACACCAAAAATTGTTTTGTATTTGATGTAAAAAAATTGTTTCTGTGCAGATCATTTTAAAATATTAGTGAAAAACCTTTTGCAACACTGCCATGTTAAACGGCATCAAAATGTCGTCCATGCCAAATGTGCGTGGCATGTCAGCGAAAGAGCGATTTGGCCGACCCCGTTCGGCATGCAAAATGCGTAGAGTGTGTAGAATGATAGGAACACCTTCTAACACTGCAATTACAGAAGGTGACCTGGATTTACTAAACGAGGTACGATTTGAATTTAAGCAAACAGTTTTGGGACGTTTTGGTTTTTAATTTTGTCGAAAGAAAACTTTTTTTATTGTGTGAGACCAATGCCTAAAACACAAAACACTGTTTTTTGATTAATATTTTTTGCTATTGTTCGGCTTACACATCGCAAAATGCGATTTTTGGGAGAAAGCGAGTTTACTTCTATCTGTAAGTCCGTATTGCTAGCTCACATTCTATTTTTATTAAATTTGTTATTTGCAGGGTTTAAATTTTGTGACCAAAAAACGTCAAATGGGTATATAGTTGTCCAAGTCGCAAATTAAGACACAAAAGTACATAACACTGTATAGCGTTACACAACAGTTTTCAAAATGTGGCGCCCATATTATAACACATAATTGACGCTTTATCGCACAATACCACTTTTGAAGCTATATCTAATAGTTACCAAACAACCACTAACGTTACCCCAGCTTAAAATGGGGTCGTTAAAACAAGAATTAAATCTCCTAATGTTTTTATTTGTGATGATAACCAGATAGGTCGTTAGTAACAGAATTTGTCTGTTTGTTTTGTCCTTGATAAGAACAAACGAATAGATCGATAAAAATACATTTTATTATGTTTCTTTAACGTTAGCAAGAAAAATAGATCTTCAGTACACGCAGTGCATTCTTTATGCTTAGCCTATTTTAAGTTGTCGTTTGAAATTTATTGTTAATTGTCATTGAGTTGCTGGCATTATTTACACAGCTTAGCTTTCTGTGTTAAAACCTACCGGACACAACAGAAATAGAACCACTGACCTATGGAGTCCAAGGCAGCTTAGCTAACCGCTCGGCCATTCATGATTGCTGCTAAAGCCTAATCTTGGTTAATTATTTACTGCTCTCGTTAAAACCTTGACTTGTTTATCTGGTAGCCAAGGTTCCATTCGAACCCAACAACGTTTGATAACGACAGTGTTGTAGAGCAGTAGTACCACCTATAGCCCAATAAGACGTATGTAATTTCAAGCGCTTACACAGTTATAGTCATTAAAATATTTCATTTTTAAAAGTGATTCTGAACAGATTTTGACAAACAAGCTTTAAATCGTTTCGAATATAAGTTCTTGCGATCTTAAAAGCAGGGTAATGTATATGATTTTCATGTAGTTTTGCTGCAAGTTAAGATTTCTATATATCAGTTCCGAACATCTACGGCATGCAGAAAGGTCCAACAGATAAAACCTACTAAGCGGACATGTGCAGCATACGAGGCAGGCAACAGTGGTTGTGATTCGACTTTCAATGGGCTTTTCACTGGGCCTGTGTGTAGAGCGCCGGCCCAAAATAAGGCTCTAGTCGTGGGTTCGAATCCCACCGCAGGCTAAATGTTCTGAACCAATATCTTAAGATATGGTAATGTTTGTAAGACCGATTTAATTCGAAATAATATCTTTAAAATATGGCGTACTATGATTTACAGGGCTGTTCTTTAGGGCTGATCCCGGTAATAAATTCTTTGTGAGGGGAAAATATTATAAAAATAAAGCCTATCAGTTGCTAAATATTCTTGTTAAAGCCCTAACATTGACTTTCTTCGAATAAAATTGTTACAAAACATAGTTGATTACTGGAAACCCGTGTGATGTAATAAGTTTTTTTTACACGCATGAGTGGCCAATGTAAGCATTTGCGATTCCAGGAAAATGTATGACAATTCATTTCCTGTCCGTAGTAAAATCAGTATGTACTTGTTAGCGACACTACGAACAATTGTCGCATGTTTTTTGAAGATTGTTTTTTAGTATTTTGTCCTGTAAGTGCGATGACAGTGCGCGAGGTTTCTGAAATTAGCTAAGATGTGCATAAATTCAATACTTGGGCCAGCAATGAAGCGTATATGCAGACCAGTGTTGCGGTTACGTTACACTCGACAGGCCTATGGAAGTCGCTGTACAGAATCAGATGGTCACCAAGCATTCCCACAAGGCAAAGCAAGAAAAATCTAACCTGCGGTGGGATTCGGACCCACGAAAGGAGCCTTTTCGGGAATCGCGCTCTACCAGCTGAGCTACACGGGCTCATTGGTGGAACCGCCGAAAGTCGTATCACAAACGCCGTTGCCTGCGTCGTGTACTGCACATAGCATATTTGCAGGAGGAGAAGTTCGACACAGAGTTGTAAATCGGGCCGGACTTTTCAAGCCGGGTTTGGACTTAGGTTTCTTTAAAAAAACGGGCATGACTTTACAGTCTGTGTCAGTATTTTTTCATAACAATTCAGTTGATAAGTTGCTTAGTGGCTTAGAAGCTGGTTGCTGGACCTGACCTAATGTCAAACATCCCTAAAACGGCTTGTTTCAGACCAATTGTCTTTGTTGTCTTGGTCTGTCTCGGTGCTTTAATGAATAGGCATGTGAATCAAACTGTCGGACCTAGACATACTTCTTAAAAAAGAAGTGATTAGAACCACCAACCGTATGCTTACCGGGCGATCGCGCTATCCACTGAACCACAATGCCGAGCAAGGTTTAAAAGTTGAAATACGTTTTGTTATGTATTGCGCTTTGGCAAGGCGGTCACGCAACAGCTGCAGTTCTGTCTACCATGACTTTCACGGCTTGAGGCAAAACAAGATAGCACAGCTACATAACAACGAAAAGTTGCAGAATTCCTGAAGCGTTTCGAAGCATAACTTGTGTACAAGGCTTTGTGCAGCGAAAGAAATTAAGTCGTTCACTGTTACAAGGTGATCAGGCAGTTGGCACGATTTGTGAAAAGTTGAAAAGCACTAGATTAAAGCTATTAACCTTTCGCTTACCGGGCGGTCGTGCAATCTCTCTTGCCGAGCAACCATTTGTTCCTAAATTACGGCTTTTAATGCGTTTTACTTTAGCAAATCGGTTATACAACCGCAGCGGTTATGTATGCCATGACTTTCACGTCTTCAACCTTACACGACCTTAAGCATACCCACAAAACACAGCTACGAACAACGGAAACGGGAAATGACTCAACAAAGCATTGACTGTGTACTAGGCTTTGCGTAAGAAATTTAGTCATCATGTGTTACAAGGTGATCAAACATCAGATAGTTGCACTATAAACTAGTTCACATTGCAATGAATGGGCAAAGACAACAACACTACTGTTGGATTGAGTGTCTAAATTCTGACAAGGACAGTTATGCTGTAGTTTCAGTGGGTGATATAGTTTTAATTTCGGTAAATTTCTGACATAATAGCAGTTGGATATCACCTTAACTTTGAGAAGGACAGATTATGCTTGTTATGTTAGAGTTTAAATTTAGGTTCATTTCTAATACTATTGTAGTTAGATGTAGGGCTTAAATTCTGACAAAGACTGATTAAAACCGTCAGTAACTTCAAAGGTTCCTGGGCCCTGAAATCTCCTTACAGGTGTCTTGCACTTCGGTTCGTTTGTTCATTACTTCTCGATCAAAGAATACGACAAAACGGGCACAAGTCGTATGGAATAATTAGAAAGAAGGATTTCTTTAACGTTAGAAAAAAAACCTTCAGTTTGCACAGTATTTTTTTGTGCTTAGCACATTTTAATTATTCGTTTGGAATTCAATGTCTCTATTTGTTGCTAATAACCATCTGTTGCTAAATAGTCAAGTCAAAGTCTAAAAATCGACTTTATTAAAACCAAATTACCCCAAAACATGGTTGCATATACTGCCGTTGTGAAGCGTGCCGCCTTTGTGACTTAAAAGGTTTTATTTACACGCATAAGTGACCATTGTAAGAATGTGCGTTTCCAGGAAATTTTATGACATTTAAGTTCCTGTCTGTAGGAAAATCAACATGTACTTATTGACACTCTATAAAAAATTGTCGTATGTTGTTAAAGATTGAATTTTGTATTTTGTCATAACAGTGCGTGAGGTCTCATAAACATTGATTATCTTATAATTAGTGCTACTGGTGACAAGGCCTCATATAGGTCACTTTAGTCTAGCTGTGGCAGTCTAGTTCGCAGGCAGTATCAAACTCAGAACCCAAGTTCTTAACCGGGGGCCATTCTATACGCACAACTTGGCCTAGGCCCCTTTAGCAATTCGGTTAAGCAACCGCAGAACTTTTGTCTGCATTGACTTTCACGTCTCCAACCATTCACGAGACAAACCCACAAAACACAGCAACGGAACAACATAAACGGGAAATGACTCAACATTCCTGAAATTGAAGCATTGGTTGTGTACTAGGCTTTGCGTGCGTAGCGAAAGAAATGTAGTCATCAGAAGTAACAAGGAGATGAAACATCAGACAGTAGGACTATAAACTAGTTTACATTACGGTGAATGGACAAAGACAACACTATTTCAGTCTCATGACGAGGACATATTGTCTTTATTCTGAAAAGGACAGGTTTAGTTTTAGTTTTAGTTGGGCAATATAGTTTTAACTTTTGTTTATTTCTAACACTATTGCAGGCTGATTTAATGTTTACCACTTATCAGGGAGATGCTGTCTGAACATTTAAGTTTGTGCAATTAATTTTTAATATCGTTTCAGTTGATTCTTGTATTACGGGCCTATGGTTAAGTTGTAATTCCATGGTCTTAACCAACTTCTCCAGTTTATCATAGGTTAATTAACGCAGAAGTATGCATTTAATAACGCGTTAAATATTTTTTCTCAATATTTTCATAAATATCTCAGAAACATTTTTTTATCCGGCCAAGTGAATGTATTAAACATCGTAAATTTTCTTTTGGTTAAAATAAGAAAACTGCTCTTCGCATCACAACATTACGACACTAATATTTATTTCAAGCCCAAATAAACACCCGAATTAGAACCTTTATTAAAAATTTAAAATCCAATTTGTGGATTAATAATTCAATGTGAGTTAAAACAATTGTGCATAATTAATTTTACAAAATTTTGCTGACCGAATTTCGACAGTAAACAAATATACTACTGTAGAATTTATTTGTTAAAACTCTTAAGTAGGCTCTGGCGTACATAATGTAGATGCCTATGTGATTATGTTGGTTTAATAATCGTTTTGAGTCTACATATAGTTATTTGTGTATACATAGTGGCCTAACCCTATTTTTTGGTAGTAACACGCAATAGTTTTAATTCGTTGCCCGAAAATGACAATAATATGCTTCCTCATAATTATGAATGAGATTTTTCCACAATAATTTTGTTTTGCAACTGTTTTTTCTGAGGATAAATCAAGTTTTGAATATGGCACTTTTCTAATTCTACACAATGCATTTGATTCGATACACAAATTTACCCTACAAAGACTATAAAAGCGTCGTTTTGGATATGAGAAAGATTTCTTTACGACATAAATTAAACCGGGCCTAGTTATGCACATAGTAACATTACTTCTATGTTTGTATTTCTGCATAATAAGTTTATGTATTACACAAATTAACCCGTTGAAGAAAAACAATTGCGCTCTCTTGGTTATGAGGTAAATTTATTATGGAATTGATTTGTTTTACGATCGCTTTTCATGGAACAAAATTATAAAAAGAAAAGAAAATGCGTTTTTTCTGATTGATTTTTTAACGAGAATTATTGTTTTGCCATGTTTTTGCATGTAACATAAACATTGAAAGACCCAGAAATGCAAAAATTTGTAAAAATGGCTTCGCCTTGTTGAATATAGAAATAGAAATGATTTTTGAAACATCGATACTTAATTTAAGGAACTAAGATTAATACCCGTTTGTTTTTAGTCCAAGATACCTTAAATATTCACAACACGACTCTATTGGTTGTTTTATTTTTTGTTTCTGATTCCGAAAAAGCCTCCTTATCGAACAATCGTACCAGTTAATAATTGATGAGTCCTATTATTTGCGAAACGCTTCTGGTTTTAAACAATTGCAACAGGCAGCTTTAGGCGTGGCAGCCAGTAGAAGGAACGTTTAAAGCTGGTTTGGAGCTAGATTTGAGCATCGAACCGTAAAAATACCAGTGGCGTTTTATGAATTTGTGCGTTTCCTAATAATGTTGTATTTTTTATCGTATTGGTGTATAGGATTTTCATTATGTTTTAGCGGGTTTTGTGCAAATGTGCCTTATGAGTTAGGTAGGCTAATGACAGTTTATGCAAAGTTCAGCCGCTGCAAGTATGTGGAATTCATTTGCATAAGGTTAATAGTCATTGAAAGAGTCTCATGACCTGCTTTATGTAGTCAAACAACAAAAAATAGTTAATTTTTTAGTTCCATTTTTTGGTTTGGGAGTTTATTATGTGCAGTCAGATGCAAAAGTGTATTAAAACATAATGGTTTTATCTAAGCTAAATGAAGAATTTGTAAAATAACGAACTGGTTTCTTTTAACTCTAAATACAGCAAGCACAAGTATTGCTTCCTTTTCTTGTAATGCTATAACGCCTATTAAATGTTCCAATAGAGAAACTATACGGGATTGTCAGATTGATCCCATTAGGCGGATTATCACCAAATGTAAATATGTGATGTCTGCTTAGCGATGGCCATTTAATTCACAAAATCAATAAAAATTTTACGTGTGGAAACATGAGTTTGTTTAAACTATTAGTGATTGATACGACTGGTCAATAAATTCCATATGTCTATTTTCTTTGTTGTGGCGCTGTGATTTTGATAAAGTGCGATAGAAATCGCACGCGGCAACATGCGGTTCACCTGCACCTATTGGGTGGACTTTGAATATCTGTTGATATTTTTTCTCTTTGTTTCAAACATTGGCGTTTGCTCGAAATTTAAAACAATTGAAACTGAATGCTTGCAAATGTGGTTTGTAGTAAGTTTGTTAAAAGACTTAAGGCATAAAGTCAGTTAAAACAACCAATTAATCCTTTGACTCATAGAGTTAATTTCTTGCACCCCGCAAAGTATTTTACAAACCCTATTGTGGCCCTTCATTCTCTTAGTCTTAGGTCACATTCTTCTACACCATTTGACCCCCCTTAGGTTCACGACGCGTTTTAGACTCATATGCTCCGCTTTTTTCAAACTACTCAATATGCATGTTCTATTATAACATATTTTTAAGATGTTTTTCGATTTTATGCAGCATAAATCAGCCTAGCAAAAGAGCACAAACAATTCAAAAACTAAAGCCTTATGAAGGCAAACGGTAATTTAGACATCAAAACCAAGCATGAGCAAGAATTTGAATTTTTCTCTGCAAAGCCTTGCATTTTGCAACGGCAGCCATCATTGCTGACAAAATTTCTTCTTGTTCTCTCTCGAACCGCTGACGACCCGGATAATTTTAATCTTGAAACTGTTCCATACTGGGATGACCTTGTCGCATTGGATAGGTCGATCGTTCGAGAGTACGAGACCAAAGTTTGCGAATTTTTTGATGTTAGTATGTTGGAATTCTTCAAAGTGTTTTTTGTTTTGTTTTTTATCCCATAAATGCGAAATAATATATGTACAGTTGTTTCTTTGGCTAATTTTAGTACGTCTATCTTTGATTGAATCTTGTTTAATTGGTTTTGAATTACCCATCGCGTTTTCCGCTATCACGTTTATTTGCTCAACAAACATGATACTTAGGCTAGATTTAAACATCAAATGTACGTATTCCAGGCTGTTGTGCTATCCTACCAACAAGGTATATATGTAATTTAATTTTGAATGTAAATCATAATATCCCAGGCCTATTAAATGCATCGTACTGAGCCAATCGCCAAGCTTTTGCCGTGGGTTCAAATCCCACCGCAGACCACATTTTTTAAGCCTGTGCCTGGCCATATGGGATTGCTTGGTAAAGGTTTAACGCCTTCAATGGGCCTGACGTACTATGGTTTATGCATGAGTGTGCCGTGGTTGATAGTCTGCTTTAACGCTTTAGGGCTGAATCCAGTTATGAATGTATGTTTATGTCAACTAATGTAAAAGCATGAAGTCATTTCATAGTCGCAGACAATGCACACCATTCCGACTGATAAGGTCTTATCACTGCAGCTGGCGACAAAAGACATTGGCCGCATAGGCTAGTGTCGGCAATTTTTACTCTCCAGTTTAAATATTTATATTTACCTATATAAATTTATATTATATTTTCTTTTCATAGCTTATGGGTATCTTAACGAGCAATATAAAGTATATAAGACTTAGTAACATTTGGTGTGAGCTCTATAGGTTTGTTATGTAAAGGCGTAATAAATTTGACCTCTAGTAAACCCTTGGTAGCATAAACGTTGACCTAAAATAACCTTTAAGTAACGTTTATGAAAAGTTTGCGGTACAGCTACATTTTTGCTGTATCTATTTTTTTTCTACGGTTTTATGTTTTTGGTTTACAATTTTATGAAGACAAAGAGTGGGAAAAAATCCTATTCTTTTCTTTGTACTTTAATTCAATATTAATCGTCCTAAGTTTACAGTAAGATTATATTTCAGTTTATCTAAAATACATTTCCTACGTTTTCATTTTATGTATGGTTGCCTTACACTTTTTTGAACATTCAAAAGTTTTAAATAAAACACCGAAAAATAAATATTGTTTGTAAAAGCATGGAGCCAATAAATGATAAGCTGCAAATATTGTTTTCTTTGTAAATTTAGGTGTCCGTCTTCATAAGTTTGTAGTATGGCTACATTTTCAGTTCATGTTTGCCTCGTTTTTTATAACTTGCTAGTAGTTCATACAGTTTCATAAATACTAAAATTTGTTCATTAATTTATTTCCTTGCTTTCTAAGTTTTTGAAAAGTTGTCAGTAAGGCTGCATGTTTCGGGCAAATAAATTTCTTTTACTTGTTTAATTTTTCTTTTACACCTTTGTTCAGAGCACAGTTTCATGGACGCTAAAAACAAAATTTTTGTGCTAACCTATCAATTGTTTTTCCCTACAGCTTGCCATCAAAGGAGATATAAAACAGCTCGCAGCATTATGCAACACTCAGCCCGAACGGCTAATGGCGCGAGATCGAAAAGGTGCTACAGTGCTTCACCATGCAGCAGGAGCAGGGCATGTTCAAATGATCGAATTTATCCTTGGTTTTCCAGGCGGCACAGATCGTAAGTTTCTGTTTTTTTTGAAAAAAAAACTTGTTTGCAAAGAACAGGGGTCAGAATTTTTTTTTTACAGCTGGCCGACTGACTTAAAAAAAATGGCACTCATGGGCCACATAGCTTGCAAGCCCTAACGCAGCGCTTTTCCAACACTGCGGTCGGAAAAACGCTTCTTCGGAATCAATAAGAGCCCAGTGGCTTACTACAACCTTATTTAGACTCAGCCAGTGTTACTGCGAGGTAGTAAATTTATTTTAAATATTAAAGAGACCACTACCAATACCCGTTTATTTCATCACAATTAACAACAAGAACGCCATTTGTTCGCCCACAAACGCATTGACACTTTAGGTTTGTCTGTAATGTAACAAACATAGTTTTAAACATTTTTAAGGGTCCTGTGAAAGTAGGTAAAATAATCCAACCTGTTGTTGCGGAAATACTCGCAGTAAAATAACTACTAACCTTTAACTCAAGATTTATTTTACTAAGATGTTAATTAGGACTAATACCTTCGCGGGTCGGACGAAATAACTTTGTGAGCCCGATCTGGCCACAGGCCGTAGTTTTGTGACCCCTGGTCTAGAGTTTAAAACAGTTAAAAAGTAGAAACAGAAAAATAATAATAACGATATTTCGTTCCATCTCGAAAGTTAAGCAATGTCAGCCTTGTTCAGTACTTGGGTGGGTGACCGCCTATACGTTAGAAGTGTTGTGGGCGTTTTTAAAAAACAACCATCAAATTAGAAGATAGCTTCAAAAGTAGTGTCCAAATCAGCATAAAACTCTACAAAATTGCTTAAAAAGTACCAAAAACGTAAAAAAACAGTATGTCGATTGCGATTAAAAGTATTGTGTTGTAAACTAAGCCCTACGATGGTAAATCAATTTGTATTCCTGCTTAAAACGGGGATATTATTACAAATGATTCGGCTAGCAAATGTCACTTTGGTGCACTAATTTGATACAAGTGGGGACATCTAGATATGACTATCATTGGAAAAGGAAAGCAACGTTTAAAGTTAGTTAGTTATCTCTATAAACAATTGCCGTATATTGGTATTAACCAAACTTAGTCAGTTGTAAGTTTCGCACTTTAACATTTGATTTTTTCAAGGTGATACCTCATTTAGGTGTCTCAAAAAGAAAAAAAAGCTAAATCGTAAAAAAAGAATCATAACTCTAGTTTCAGTAGAAATACATTTTTAATTCCCGTTTTGTATTAAAAAAAACACTTATTTTTCACAGTTATTAATGCAACTGACGATCTTTCATCCACTCCTTTGCATTGGGCAATTGAAGAGGACCGTGGAAACGCATTGAAAGTTCTTGTTGGAAAAGGTGCTGACCCTTCGTTAAAGAATAGCAATGGATACCCAGGGCTCCATCTAGCGGTACAAAAAAATTCTCTCCAATCTCTGCAAGCCATGGTGGATACGAAGGTAATGTAACTTTTTTTTATTGTAACTTTTTGTGTGTTGAAATGTTCACTTTCCAAAAACGTGATTTTTGTTTACAAGTTTACATATATTTTGGCTGGAAATTTAGGAACTCAATCGTTTAAACTTGATTTCAATTTTTGTTGCAAGGTCATAATTTGGCTCATTATGTTATTGCGATAGTGGATTTTTTTTTAATTTTTGCATCGCTATAAAAGCAACAATATTATGTCGTTTATTTCTCCATCGTAAGATGTTTTTTTAAATGTATTCGATTTTGACTACAAAATGTCACAGCATTTTTTTCGGCATTAACTACGCTTCCCCCAAAGTCGTATTTTACACGAAGTACTCCAAACTCATCCTCGTTTAGTCATAATCCATCAGTTATGCCATCCACTATTTTACCCTCCATTACGTTTCAACATTGATCAGCTTACTCCGGCTTGGTGATTGTTTAGTGCAATTGTGTCGCTATGTTTTGTTTCTCCAAGCAAAATAAATATAACTCAACTCTTTGAAAACTCCATCGGCATATAATTGCTGTTTAGGTGGACTTAAACGTACGTGGAACTTCTGGAGTTTCGGCTCTTCATGTTGGGGCATCAACAGATCATGTAGAAGCCTTTAAGATGTTGTTAGATGCTGGAGCAAAGCCTTGCACCTCCTGTGCACAGGGATACAAGCCGTTACATGTTGCCGCGCTATCTGGTTCCAGAAAGTAAGAAATTAATTGGTCGAATATAGGCTGGTGAAACCACATTAGGGCACTCAAGTTTTGTAAGCAGTTAAACAACATACCCACCCAACCACTGCCGACCAATCTGTTCAATGCTAAAACTGGGCGTAAACCACTACGGAACAACATCTAACAACTGTCTCCAGCTTCCTAGCATCGTCATGACATGTTGCTATTGTAATCTTTGGCGTGGTGTGGTTATATGCTCTTTTTCTTTCTTTTTTTATTTTTTTATTTTACACAACGTTTGATTTTCGATTACTCACTCACTCACTCACTCACTCACTCACTCACTCACTCACTCACTCACTCACTCACTCACTCACTCACTCACTCACTCACTCACTCACTCACTCACTCACTCAAAAACCCGCAAACTCACAAACTCAAATTTACAGAGTTATGGAACTACTCTTGAATCTCTGCCAGAAGTATGGTTACTCGAGTGGTACACTTTTATCGCACGGTGATAAAGAGATGTCGAGTCCTCTTCATTCAGCAGTCACAGGTGGCAATCTGATGGCCATTAAACTCTGTCTAGAGTAAGTCTTCTGATAAGAACGTATATTTTGTTAGAGTTTTACCTGGGGAAAATATTAAACAAATGTTGAACTATAAAATAAAACTATTACACCATATTGTTTTTATACAATTTTATTTCGTGTTTTGTCTTATTTTTTTTTAAAATTTATATCAGACAAAGTTTCTTAAGTGTCGATATGTGGTGCTAAGAGCATGGATAAGTATAGGAAAGAAAAATGGAAAAGCTGACAGTTGGGAGTATTGAGGTTTTCGCGAGTCCAAAAATTTTGTTGCTGAACCTTATTTTAGTAACGAAATCCTGTCTCACTGCTAATTTCAGTAACTGTGCTCTTTACGCCGTCTATCGGTATCGTGTAAATTTAGCCTGATGTGTGTTCTTAACCTGTTAACGTTTCATGGCGGCAGATCTGCCAACGTAAGAGCTTATTTGACAAAATGTTCGCTAAATGGATGCCCTAAAGACAGGGTTGTCATCGACGTGGACCCCGAAATAAGGACAACCGAAAAATAGATTTTTTTCGCCCATGAAATAAGCGTCTTTGAACAAATCCTTGTAGTTAAGCACGCCTTGACATATCACATGCCATATTTTTTCTGATCTAGCAACTCCTTGTTCGTGGAAAATACTTCGTGCATCTCACGACAGCTCAGGTCTAGGTTCACTTTTAGCATAGATTTGACTTGTGACCGTTGAAAATAAGTTAAAATAAGGATTACAAGGATATTTCTTAGAAATAAGATAACAAGGACATTTCTTAGAAATAAGCACTATAAATTTTTCTAAGACCCTTCAAAATAAGGACAAATCTTAGAAGTAAGGACTGTATGGCAACCCTGTCTATAGAGCAGCGGTTCCCAAACTTTTCTAAAAATTTTGCCTGGTGGACCCTTTGCAATTATTTTGATATTTCGCGGCCCTATAAAAATAAAAAAATGCTATAAGAAAAATGCAAAACCATTTTTTCTTATAGTACACTAGTGCAGTCACGATTCTTTTTAATGTAACAACTTTCTAACTTAGTGGTTTTCAAATTTTTTCATTGTTTTTTTCAAAAGGGTCACTTTGCCATTATATTGAGGACTCGCGGACCTTAAGCCTGAAGGTGTATTTTAGCAATACGAAAGTTGATTTACAGAATTTTAGCTTATTAGGTATGCAAAATTACACATAACAACAATCCAAAGACGGTTTGTGGCATCACAGACAAGACAGAAAACATTACGATAGTGCGCAAACAATTGCATTCTTGATAGTTGTCATGCAATAAAGACTATCTATTGCATGGTAATGGAGGCAGTGGATCTCTAATTGTACTTTGATTTAAACCTATTCAGTGACACATATTGACGCCAAATAAGATTATAGAGGCATGTCAACCTTTTCGCGGAACCCGCAAAATTGCTTCACGGACCCCAGTTTGGGAACCGCTGCTATAGAGCATGGTTATTTAAATTAACTGTGACACTAAGATAGGGTTGGGAACTAACTGTAGGATTATGCACTTAGTTTATAAGTCGGGATTATTGCTATTTTTAGAACATCACCCCCACGTAATACCCCGTTTTACACACTTTTGCTTTTGAATAATCTTAAGTGCTTATTGCTCCGTCCATCGGTATTTAACATACGTTTTGTGACTTGAGTTCTTACATTAGTAGAATTTCTCGTCATAAAACAATCTGTTACATTAAAGCTGACTTTACAGGTACGGCGCACGACTTGATGTAAAACAAGCCGACGATTCGACTCCAATGCACATGGTGTGCGCTCAAGGAACTTTGGATATCGTCAAAATAATGTTTGAAATTGCCCCCGAACAGGCAACGGCCAGTCTAAGCATGCTGGACAAAATGGATCATTCCCCGTTGCACAAGTAGGGAATTTTAGATTTGAGTTTATGTAACTGTATATTAGCTGAATATGTATGTAACTGAATATTAATATTAAAGCGTATTATTAAAGCTATGTGATTGCGGTAAAATTGTGGTAAAGCATTTGGCATTAAGTTTGAGTTTTTTCCCAAAGTAACAAATTATAAGGGGTATTATTGTTGTTGTATGCCTTTAATAAGGCCTGTCTTGCTTCCAATTTCTGACAAACATACTGGATTTTCGAAACCCTGGTTTATGTTAATAATGTTCGTTGTCGTTTCAAAATGCCAACATTTTTTGATTATGTCATATATTGACTTGTATCATACCGTAATATGCAAATTTTGTACAGTAAGTTTAGATATCCATTTCTACATTCTATTTTTACAGAGCTGCCATGTTTAATCATCCTCAAGTGATAAAGTTTCTGGTGGAACACGGAGCTGAACTGGATATTTCCGACTCGGAAGACAGAACTCCTCTTCTTGTTGCCGCATCCAGAGAGTGTTGGCAAAGCGTCCGGGTTCTGATCCAGCTAGGAGCCAACACCCTTGTCAAGGTAAGAACTGGCATATTTCATAATATTCCTGGCAAATTGAAGCCGAAATATCGAATCAAGACGCCTCCTAAGCCTTCTAAAATGGCAAGGCACAGGAGGGAAAAATCTAGAAAATATTCTAGCCTGCAGTGGGATTCGAACTCACGACTGGACTGACTGGGACTAGCTGCGGTACACAGGCTCAGTGGTGGGCCAGTCTAAAGTGAAATCACAAGCACTGTTGCCTGCCTCCTATGACCACAGAGCCTGTATAGCTCAGTTGGTAATGCGCGAGACTTAAACGGACCGACAAGCCTAGACCCATTTACTTTGCTGTATTTATTTAAGTTTATTCTACTGATTATGAAAAAACATGAAAATTAGGGGGTTACAACTATACAAAGATAAGAGCCATCGGCGTTTAAACAAACTACTTTTCTTTGTTTATTTGCATGGTACGAAATTTTTTGTTTGTTTCACAGGATCGAGACGAGCGAAATATTATGCACTTGGTCATTCTGAAGGGCGGAGACATCTCTAAGATTTCGGACGAAAAGATGCAAGAGGCTTGCCGCACAATATTTCAGGTACAACAACAAATTGGAATTTCTAAAATATTTTAGGTACAACACTAAGTTGGTATTTCTAAAATATTTTCGGTACAACACTAAATTGGTACTTCTGAAACATTTTAGGTACAACACTAAATTGGTATGTTTAAATGTTTACTTACAACACCAAATTGGTAAAATAAATTAATTTAGGTATTACATAACATTGGTATGATAATAATACTGCAAATACAGTACCAAATTATAATTATTAAAATACTTTAGATACAACACCATATTGGTAATAACAAGTTACTTCAGGTACTACACCCTATTGGTTTTACCTAAATCTTTATTTAAATAAAAAAATAATTGCATTAACACATTTTTAATCTGTAGAAAACAGAAATCCAGCAGTTGCTTCACGAGTCGGACTCTGCTGGGTGCTCGCCTTTGCATTACGCTTGTCAGGAAGGGAATCTCGCTAGTTTGAAGACTTTAATGTGCCTGGGGGTCAGTGCACGTCTAAAGTCATACAAGAAACAATCGCCGTTGCATTTTGCGTCGATGTATGGACGCTTTAATGCAGTGCGCAGATTATTGGATAGTGACCAAGTAAGTATTTGCTATATATACACCAGGCGTCTCAAACACGTGGCTGTTACAAGGTCATAGCAAACATTTAAATCAGGGCAGGAACTTGGCCGAACGGTCTGGCGCGCCTGACCCACATAAATACATAAAAAACCTGATCGGGATTCGTCCCCGGGAGAGTCCTGGGTTCGAACCCCGTGAAAAACAAAAAAAAACAAAAAAAACATTTAAATCAGAAAGAGTCAAGTCTGACCATTTGATACCAACTATGATGCGTTTATGCCTATTGATTTGTGTTCATGTGCTAATCTAAGTGATAGAAACGTTGTAATGAAAGTAAAGATAAATTAAACATTATTTCAGGTTGAACACTAAATTTATCTTCAAATTAAGTTTTCACAAATGCAACTCTTACAGAAGTATAAAATTTGTATTTAATTTGTGTTTAAGATCGAATTCATAAACATAATTTGAAACCACAATAAAACCATCTAGAAACAACCATAAAAAGAACACGATGATAAAATCTAGACAACTTGAATTTGCAACAGAAAAAAAACTATTTTTTGTAAAAATTATTTTAGGGACCAAATATAATCAATGAAAAGGACGAAGACGGAATGACTCCACTTCACTTCGCAGCCAAAAACGGCCATGTCAAAGTACTACAGCTTCTTATGAATAGGTGAGAAAACATGGCTTTACCCAGACCAACCATTCACAATTTTATTTACCTTATTTATTTATTTTTCATTTTTTTTTTTTAATTCAAATAGCAATAAAAACAAATGCAAAAAAGACTTTGCTAAATCAAAATTTCTTTCACTGAAATGTTTATTTTTTGAATGAGTTGATTAGTGGGAAAACGGGACTTTCCCTACGTCCATCGTTCACAATATTTTTAACAATTTTGTCGTTTTTTAAAACAGGAAATACCTTCCAGCTTGTTCATGAACTATTTAAGACAAGAAAACTAAATATTTGTAAACAACCTTAAAATGTGTCTAAATAGAATTGCCAAATTTTCAACAGCTAAACCCCATTATTTCCTCTAGGGGCACGATTTTGCACCGCAATATCAAGGGGGAATCGCCGCTGCATGTGGCGGCCACCAGCGGTTACACCAAGACTATTCGCACACTGATTGAAACTCACAACCATCTTATTGACCAGGTGGAAGAACACGGGGTACGTGTGAATTTGAGCGCAGAAATTAATAATCTTAAAAAAAAAACAGCTTAATACTGATAAATAAATAAAAACAATAACAATGATTTTTGAAACTTCTGCAAAAAATGTTCTCTTTTTTATGTTTTTCTTCTATTGTCCTATTTATTCATTTCATTTTTTCATTTCAGAAAATCTATGTCCGTCGTTTTCGTTGTGTATTTTCTTTTATGGTGTATTAGAGCAGGGGTCACCAAACTACGGCCCGCGGGCCGGATCCGGCCCGCGAGGTCATTTCATCCGGCCCGCGACCACATTTTTTAGGTTGCCAAATTGTATTGATAACTTTGTAACATTGGAAGTTAATCTACTCCTTACAAAAGTTTTTCTGTGGGGATATTCAGAATTAATACTACCGCGTTTCATAGGATTAACGCCCAGGGTTGACCCAAAGCCAGTTTGTTACGTCACAGACAAGACTACAAGTGTTAATTGTGCGCAAACAATTGCCTTCTTTTCTCACTTGTGGCGTAATATACAAGCATTGCCCGTAAGATGAGACTAATTATACAGTTTAACAGTCGCAAGACCAGTTTTTGAATAGGATTGTAGAAAGACCATAACTTGGCGCCCCTATAAAAATTGCCTCGTTGGGTTGGGCATAAGCTATGAGGCCCGCGCGAATGATTGTTATCACTCATCAGGCCCGCAGTGAAAAAAGTTTGGTGACCCCTGTATTAGAGGGTTTCGTATGACCCAAATTGGGATCGCAGAATATAATTTTGGGATCACGAAACATCATACGTTATTATGTTATTGTCACAATAAATAGTATACCTATTGTTTTGAAATCATTCACGTGTATAGGCTATACCCATCAAGGGGTCGCGTGAAAATTTATTTTCCGAAATGGGGTCGCATAGCAAGAAAATTTGAAAAGCCCTGTAGTAGACTATATGTTTGTCTTTAGCTGTTAATTCAAAATCTAGTGTGAAAGACCCAAACATATTCTGCTTGAACGAGAAGCAAATTTTGTGCAAATGAAAACAGATTTAAACAAAAACGAAGGTTCTTTGGAACAAAACCGTCTTTATTTGAAAACCTCACAATATTTTTTGTAATAGAATACGGCGCTCCACCTAGCGGCCAAGCAGGGTCACGTGAGTGCAGTTGAAGTTCTGTTGGATCTTGATGCTTCTTTTCTTCGCAACGACGAAGGGGCGACTTGTTTTACCGAAGCCATTGTCAACCAGAATCGCGACGTTGCCATGGCAATAGTACAGGTATTTTACACGTGAAATGTTTTTGTCTTCGGTCACGATGGACCCTTGCTTTCAATGTACCAAAACACGACTGGACCTAAGCCAATGTACCAAGCCTCACCACATGGCAAGGCCTAAAAAATCTAACATGCGGTGGAATTCAAACACACGACGAGCGCCTATCTGACCAATTGTTAGGAAACCAGTTGTTCATTTTAGTAGCAACGCATTTTAGGCAAAATATTGTAGTTTTTTTCTTACATCAGTAATCGTACATCTGCATCGATTGTAAACTTAAATGTGAGCAACTTGTAAATATGGGTGCTGTATTCAGGCATATAAATTATATTTGACAACCTTGCCTTTTGAAGCAATGCCGTTAAAGTTTCTTGCTCAGGGAGACACAAGCAGTCGTGCTGGGACTAGAACCCATAACTTTGTAATCACTCGGTCTTTTTGTCAAATATCATGTGCAATTCTTATGTATGCTTTTCTTTGTAGCACAAAAGATGGGAAGAAGCTATGAGCACATTTTACGAACATGAGCAGCAAGTCATGATACCCATTATGCTTTTGATCCAATACCTACCGGACGTGTGTGTGGTAAGTCAAAAATACCCACCTCTTGTCACATTTTCTAAATAGCGCAAATAATAAAAAACAATGCATTTTTAACACCTAATATGTGAATGTGTGTTGTGGAAGATTAGATTTGCTTTAACAATAGAAAAATTGTAAACGTTTAAATTTTTAACCTGGATAAGTCGAAAACTTTTAGCAATGATGTTCCTTGACCTCCTACAGGCTGTACTCAAGCAACTAAACTATTTTTGTTTACTCATTAATTTCAGTAGGATATAGCAACCAATGTGTTAACGCAATCTTTTCCTTTGTTTTTCCATTCTGTTAGGTTGCTTAAAAAACAAAACAAAAACAAACAAACAAACAAAATAATGAACATTTGCATATCTTTAACGTTATGGTGTTTATGAAAACGTGTTGGTTTTTCTCTTCAGTATATTTGTTTCAATCTATCGCAAAAAATCTATCTATCGCAAAAAATCTATCTATCGCAAAAAATCTATATTTCTATTACAAAAACTCTGAAAGGCTAGTGTAAATAGCCTTTCAGAAACAGTAAACAGTAGTGTAAATACAAGGCGAAAAGGTTAGATTTCGTAAAGTTAAATTACGATCCAAATGTGACAAAATTTGAAATCGAGGTCCATTGAAATCGAGGTATAATTTCAATAATTTAAACATAAGTGCAAACCCAAATATAAGAGATCGACATGTCTCGAAAATCCAAGTTAC
Organism: Phallusia mammillata; assembly: GCF_965637545.1. NCBI lineage: Eukaryota > Metazoa > Chordata > Ascidiacea > Phlebobranchia > Ascidiidae > Phallusia > Phallusia mammillata. The sequence continues at coordinate 10,046,417 of NC_137254.1, read as the reverse complement.
TTTAAAATAACCTTCAAAGTTTTCTGTTCCGCTTCAAAATTACCAATTGTTTTGCATTTTTTGTGTTGTTTTAGGCTTTGTTAAACAGATGCAAGGAAACTCCTGATGTCGATGTAAGAAGCAGAAATTATTGGATTAAATACCATTTTAAGGCAAGTTTTTTTGTAATATCTAGGAAGTCCCACAGTGTAGAACAAAATTTCTAACTTAACATCCATGATTTCATTTTCATGAGGTATTTCATGATCTCATATATATATGCAGAAAATAGTAGAATGTGCACAGAAGGCATGTTCTATTTGTCTATTAAGTAGGCTTTGGTGCAGTGATTCTCAAAATGTGTTTTCCGGCATTGATTTACAAAAAGTGTCTTTTGTAAAATTCGCTATTTTAAAATTCAAACTTTTTCTGGTGTTAAAACGATACATTAAAACGAAAAAAACAGGTTTGTTATTGACAATAAATAGCAACGTTACCATCACAAAGTTGCAAACTGACCGCTTGCTTGAACAGTTTGAGGAGCACTGCTCTAGTGCTTTATCAAGCGGACAAAATTATTTGCCAATTTAAAATACAGTGTAGAGCTAGTAACATATGAACTTACAATAGACCTTTTTTGCTAAATTCCGGGAGGTGGCGCACAGAAATATTTTAAAAGCAGTTTGTTAAAAAAATGCTGGCGGTTAGGGCGTTTAAGGTTGGTCTGAGGTTTGGTAATAATAATAACAATAAAATCAACCCTGGTTTTTGTGTTAAATTTAGTTCCTAACCTTATCCCAGTCTTATTGTTAATTTAAATAACTGCGCTCTTTACGTCGTCTGTCGGTGGTTAGCAAACCTTTTGTAGTATATGCTCTTGTGTTAGTAGCTCTATCAAAATACAGAGGGGTAACATTGAAAGGGGTCAAATTTGATGTTTTTAAGCGTTCTTTTCGTGTCGTTTTAGTACCTTGAACCTTCGGTTGAAACTCGCGATCAACTGTGGAAAAGAACAGAGGAGATGAGAAAAAGTGCCAAGGCAAATAATCAAGACGAAGAAAATGCGATTCCGCAAAAGCTTGCCCTACCCGCCTTAAACGTGAGAAACAGTATTTTAGAACTCTAAACATATTCTAGAACAGTGGTTCTCAACCAGGGCCCTCCAGGGGGGCCTCGAGCTGTGTTCCGGGGGGGGCACAAGTGTAGATTCCAAAGAAACAACCACTGAAAGCCGTTTTGTTTTTTAATGCGCATAATGTGTGTGTTGCAAATAACTTTACTCTCTAATTTAATCGACTACTTCTCACAATATTTCTCTACATTGATGTTTTTTACCGTTAGAGATTCTTGTTTACTCTATTTGACTTGTTTAAAGCCAAAATTAGTACCGAATTCTAAAAGGGGTTGCCATTTTAAGTTTTTAAGGTGGGCACATGACTTAAAGGGTTACTTTTAGGGGACAGTCCACGAAAGGTCGAGAACCACTGTTCTACAATATAACAGAATTGTATGATTACAAGCTAAAATATATTATCTCATCAGTTTTTGGATTTTTAACGGATTAATTCGCTGAAAATGCTTGGGAACAAATGAGTTTGATAATATCTGTCTTGCGCACAAATTGTATCAAGCACGATTAAATTTAAAAGTATAAAAACTTGGAGTTAACTGTGTCGATTTCATTACATTGATGCACATAGATTTATGGAATATTCAATTCCTTGCTGAACTTGGTTGTCTAGCAATTTGCGATCAACGAAAACAAAACTATGAAACATTTGCATCACTAACGTCATTGTGTTTACCTTTGGCAGAAAATGGTTGAGTTTAATCGCGTGGAGTGCTTGCGCCACCCAGTGTCCGTCCAATACTTGCGCCAGAAGTGGTAAGTAACATTTTCATTAAAAAAATGTTTAGCTTTAAATTCTAACAAACTGAAAATTCTAGTTATTAATTTGATCACAGATGTGTTTTGTTTTAGCAATATGTGAACAAAAAAAATTCCTAACAAAAAGATTTCACATATTTTGCAATAGCAATTTAACTGAAGTATTAGATGAATATAATTTGCATAAAATTTTAGTCTGGTTAAATATATCTCTAAGTTTACAGGTAAGTTAATATCTGCTCATTACTTAAACAAGTCCCGAGTTGGTTACTTGGGCTTAGTCGCCTAAATTCAACCGGGTATGTGTTTCAAACACAACGTTTTAAGAATCAAACGTTTATCCACCAGTTCCAATTCCATTTCTGAAAATGTCTATTACATTACAGAAGTAACCACATGAAAATGTTGCAATTAAAAAACAACCACAATTTACTTTAGTCGGAATTTCTACTTTTCAAAAACAAAACGCTTGCCCCATTTTTTTTTCGAAACATGCCTAAAGAGCCCACAAAAAGCGCCCACAGGTTTTAACTGCAGCATGGAACACTTACCGAACCGAATCAACCGGTACAGATTCCGTAACATATATATGTTGTTGAAGCTTTAGGCCTTATTATAAGCTTATTGAAATAGAAATAATCACGTTATGGTACCAGAATGTCATTTGAAGGTTTTTTTATTTTGTTTTAGGGGGGCGTACGGTCGACTATTTCATGGCATTAACTTGGTGTTTTACCTAATGAGTTTATTTCCTATCACGTACATTGTGAGCACTGTCAAATCCAATCAACATTGGGAAAACACCAACGGCCTTTACAACAGGTATGATGATGTGTGTATGTTGTTAATGACGTCACGATTTTAATGTAAATTTCTGACGTCAGTAAGTCAAAAATTGTTATTTGATTGTGTTATTCAACACATTTATTTAACTTTGTAGAGGCCTTGCATTTGAATAAGATCCTTTTTTTTAATGATTATAAGTAATTAAAATCAAGTTTTAGATTTAAATTTATCCATTTTCATAATAGTACCGTTGCTAGTATCAGCACATGATAACTAGTTTACCAAAAAACAAAAAAGATTCTTTGATTCAATTTTAAGTTTTTTTTTTCTAACAGTTACAGAAACAGGTGATTTATTGAACAAAAAAGGGGTATTAACATTTCAATTTGTCAGGAAAAAATCATATATTTTGCAAAAGCGGTTTAATTTAGGTATGAAATGAAAAAAAAAATTGTGCATAGATTTTACAATTGCCAAATTCGCTTTGGTAGTGATTTTTAGCACATATATTTTTACATATATTTTTTGATTTTTTAGTGCAAATGGAACTAGAGATTCACCAGTAACATACACTGGTTTTCAAATCGCTATGATGGTCCAACTAACTGTTGTAAATGTTGGCCAGATTATAAAAGAACTCGTTCAGATGTATCAACAGGTAAGTCACATAGAAATCATAAGCGCTTGAATATAACGTCATTAAATGTGACGCCATACCGTAGAAATGTTTGTTTGACTCAATTCTTGTAAACACTTGTTGCGAAGATTAGGGTATTTTTGATTTCAAAGTTTGTTTGGCAAGGTAGTCAATTTATCTTACGGTTTGTTATAAGGTAACTTACATCACACAAACAGAATATCTCGTAGCATTACTGTGAGAAATTTGTTTGTTAAAATTCCTTTCAATCCATATTACATGAAGTGTTAAATCATAAATTCAAATACCGGTTTATTTATACACTGGGTGTCGGTAGTAAGCTCAATCTAAAAAATGAAATGTCTTGTGTTGTTTTTGCTGCAGTTCCAAAGTATTGGTTTCGTTTACGCTTTGAGCGAAAAAAATTTTTGTCTTAATTTTTTTTAAACAAAACTATTCAAAAGTCTATCGAAAATCTTAGAGTTTTTTACGTCATCGGGTACGTCACAGTTCAGTAATACTTTGTCATCAAAGTAGAAACGTTAATTTTTAATTGTGACATCATGTCATTACGTCACAGCGGATGGCTTACATCACTGATCTGACAAACTTGGTGGAATGGACGTTGTATGTCACCAGCGTTCTATACGTGGTTCCATTCTTTACTGGTTATCCCGTACACTGGCAATTCGAAGTTGGTGCTGTTGCTATTTTTCTTGCCTGGTTTAATCTGCTGATATTCCTACAAAAGTAAGTGAACAAATTTCTATGTTAAGTGATCTACATACAGTGTACACCCTGTTTCGACCAAAAAGGTCATCAGTGTAGCTGATGACAAGACATTGGCTGTATACGTTATTGTAGCTAAAATATAGTACTCCAGTTTTAAACAGTAGTTGTTAGGCTCCGGCCCCCGGAATAAGTTAATGGTTTTTAATATCCGCAAAAAAATATGGACGAAACTGCATCTCTCTCATTGGCCTAATGTTAAAAAAATGTTAATGCAATTTCATTATTAGTTTGAACCTTTACCAACTGTTGCTTTCTCATATCTAGGCCGAATGCGTATATAAATTTGTTCTTTATAGCCAAACGCACCTTCTACTAAGAATACGTGCTTATTAAATTGGCGCTAAAGCAAAATTAAGCTGTATGGATTTTTAAGACGATGCGGGCCTTGCAAATTCTTAATGGTCAAGGTTTTGAGATGAAATTAGACAGTTTGTCACAAATTTGTGTACGCAACTGTACTATAAGTTAAGCATTTAACTAAGCACTTTATTTCTTCTGAAGTTTGTATGCTGCACTAACCACAATAACAGTTTTTTGTGTGTGTTGTACAGTCTTTACACAAGTTTGTACATGTAACATTTTAGCTTCAATGCAATAATTGTATGCATTACTGACTAAAAGTCTAAAAATTTACCATTTCTTTTGACAGGTTCGACATAGCTGGAATTTACGTTGTCATGTTCCTGCAAATTCTTCAAACCCTTGTTCAAGTGATCCTTGTGTTTTCATTCCTTATTGTCGCTTTTGCTTTGGCCTTCTACGTACTAATGCAAGACGAGGTACCTCTTTTCTCTAACGGTAAAACATGCAATTGTGAAAAAATACTCACTATTGGGATTAGCCCCTTTTCAGTGTAACCAAGAAAAGGCACTACAGTTTGTGAGACTTACAGGCTAAGAAACAAACCTCACCAAATTTATTTCATTCCATAATTGAAACCTCAGTAAAACATGACATTTTTGTGTACATCAGTACGTACAACGTACTGCAGCAAGCAATCCTAACAATCAACAATAGAATATGCCTAACATTCAATTATTTTCCAAAGGCGGATAAAGCCTTCATTGATCCCCCATTATCCATGATGCGAATTTCAACTATGCTTTTGGGGGAAATTGGCTACGTTGAAAAATTTCTGACTCCCTTCGTGGATGATGACCCTGCTACGTTTCATTTCGGGATTCCAACGCTCCTTCTTCTCCTCGTTTTCATCTTGATGATGCCCATCCTCCTAATGAACCTCCTAATCGGTTTAGCCGTCGGTGATATTGCCCAGGTGCAGAATAATGCAGTCTTGCAGCGCCTTGCTATGCAGGTAAGATAGTGGTTTGTTTGTTTTTGTTTATTTTTATCCTTGGTCTGCGAGCAATGCCTCAATGCTTTAATCCTAGGTTCTTAACTTTTTTGTTTTCGGGACAGGTATTTTTTTAAGTGAGTCAGGAGCAACAAAAAACGTATAAAAAAGAATGCGGGGTAACAGAAAATAACAGGAATCTGAATAGCTGCAGCAAGCTTACTGATTCTGACTTATGAGATACAATACAATAAACAATTACCTTTGTACGAAATTTTCTCGGTAATAGATTGATTGTGTTGAATAATTATGAGGTTTAAATATGCTGCATTGTAAACTTAGTAAATTTCGAAACATCGAGTTTTTGCTACTGTGGCTTTGGGCCGCAAAATAAGTAGTTGGGAGCCGGATGCGGACCTGAGAGCCGCGGTTGAGAATCACTGCTTTAATCTTACAATAAGTCCGCCGTCGAGCTGCTTGTTTTATTGAAAGTCCGTTGACGCATTGTTTTATTTGACTTTTTAACTTAGGCGGTTGGTGACTTTAGGTTCCTTTGGGTCGGAGCAATGGCACTCAAGTTACTTGCTCAAGGAAATACAAGTGACCTAGCCAGGATTAGAACCTGTAACCTTGTGAACATAAGACGGCAAGCCGACGTTCTGCCTGTCTTTTCCCAATCCATCGAATTTTTCTGTATTTGATTGATTGATTTAGTTCAAGCCATTCGATTCCATTATTTCTGAGGCAATTGCGCTGTAGTTTCTTGCTGTAGGATACACAAGTGATATGTAAAGGGTTAAATTTCACAACGATGTGTCCAAACCAATCTTTTCGACCTTGAGGACTACAAATTAGGTCAATTCATTAGAATCCACTACAGATGGAGCAATTGTGTAAAAGTTTCTTGCAAAAGTGGCTGAGACAAGATTAGAAGCTACAACCTTGCGAACACAAAGCGTTTGTACAAAGCAAGCTATTTAGACCTTTTGTAACTTTATTTAGTTTAACCAATCATATTTTACTGGGTTTGTGCAATGCCGCTTAAGAAACACAAGTGGTCGAGATGGTGTTAGAACCAAAAACGTATTGCTGACAATACGGTTGCGCTTACTACATTTTTCATTTATACTGTGTTTTATTGTATACATAATCTTTGGTTCATAAAACTTTAATTTCAGTTTAATACTTTAACCCGATTTTTTTGCATTGACTCATGACTAATATACTGTAAATGTGATTATGCTAACGGCAAGTTTGTAACAAAATATAAAATGAATACACCATTCTATAAAACACAAACCTTGATAAATAATATGCGGATAAAATTAGTTTTAATGCCCGAATTATGCCCAGACGATACATTTAAAGTCATGTCCGAATTAAGCCTGTTTTATTTTTGTTGGTATTTTTTATTTTTTAACGGGGTTTAGCCTACAAGTCTGGTTTGGCAAATTATTGGTTTGCCGGCTGGTGGCGCTGTGGGGCTCTTAGTGTTCAGTTCAAATCTCGTCATACCGAGATAAGCTTCTGTTGGGGTTTGAATTCCATCATTGGCCAGGTTCTTTACCTAGTCAACAAATGAGGTAGGAAGCACATAAATTTGATCGATCCTAGAAGCAGGCTTAACGCGCTTTACTCTTTGCTGATCAGCGAGTTTGTGTATCTAATCTGCTAGAGCGCGAGTCCCCTGCCGTGGATTCAAATCCCACCGCAGGCTTTAATTTTCTAGCTTGTGCTGTATATGGGAATACTTAAGGTATTCACTGATCGTTTCAACAGAAAGAATACCCTAATTAACAAAAACAAACGTTTGCCTCTCTTGAAAAAAGCCTAAAAAACAACAACTGAGACTACAGAAAAATATTTTATACTAAATCGATACTAAATTTTTAGTTACTCGATTTTAACTCGTTTGTTTTACTCGCTCAGGTTCAACTCCACACATCGATCGAGACTCGACTACCTCTTCAATTTCTTTTGCGGGTCGACAAATCTTCTGTGACACTTTACCCGAACCGCTGTGGGAACTGGCACAAACAACTTTGGCTGAAGGTAACATTTATTTCAATTTTTTAAGGAAAGCTGAATTATGAAGAAAAGAGTTGCCATTAAAGTAACCCTGATTGGAGTAATGTTGTCCAAACTGTTGTCTAAATCAGTGGTAGTCAAATTGGATCCCCTGGGGCCGTTTGTAAGTATTAAATGTCTGAGACAGAATAGAAAGGGTGATTAGGGGCCATTTTAAAATCCCTGGACAGTGAAAACAAAACTGAGCAACAAGGGAAATTTGGTCATGTAGATCTTTAATCATATAGCATATAATAAAGTAATTTTACTTGACTTGTCATATGCACTACTTTTGACATAAAATAACAACCTCCATAAAGGAGGTACCACATACAAGTTTCAGGAAAAAAAGTTTAACTTTGCGCAAAACAAATGCAATGTTGTTAATTTATTTATTTTCGTTATTCCTTTTCTATTCCTCTTTTGAGAACTACGTTACATTTTGTAATAATAAATATTTAAACATATTAATAAACAAGACTATAACAATATGGGCATAAAGATCAAGTAGATTAAAGTAAAAAGTTAAAGTAATTATAACAAACTGAAATTAACACCAACAAGGTCAGTACAAAAGTGGTCTGCGCCTGCCCGACAAACTTCGCACAAAAGCAGTGATAAAAGCGCACCTTTTTTCCATCGTTTTTATGCGAGGCTTGTTTCACACCTTTTTATTAATCTTTTATGTGATTCAAGTGGTTATAAACGGGTGAAGCTGATGTGGGCCTGTCATATCACTGATGATGGCATAAACCGAAACGTTTGATTAATAACGCATGTCGCTTTTTACGTCTATTTGGGACGTTATAATACTCACAAACAAAAAAGTACAAAGGCGATGTTACAAAAACAAATCATAAAACAAGATATAATGTAGTAACTGCAAGTTAAGATGAACGTAAATTCATAGCTGGGATCAGTCCTGAAGCGTCTGTGCAGACCAGCGATCGCGGCACACTCATATATAAATTACAGTACGCAAGGCCCATTGAAGGCGCCATACCGAATCGGTCGGTCACCAAGCATTCACCACCATATGACAAGGCGTGGGCTAGAAAAACCCGGGACCCGGAAAGACTCCTGTTGTTGGTTCGAATCGCACCGCGGGCTAGATTTTTCTAGTCTACGCCTTGCCATGTGGTGGTAAATTCTTGGTGACCGACTGATTCGGCATGGCGCATTTTATGGGTTTGGCGTACTGTGATTTAATAACTGCAATGCAATAAATTGACACTAACTTCTTAATACATGGTTGTTTTCATCTTTACACAAAAAAACTTGCTTGATAGATTTTCCAATATACTGGAATTCAGGCAGATTACGGCGAAAATGGGGACGCATCTCGAGACCCAAGTATCGATTATCTTCAAGTTGAAATGCACAGACAAAAACAAAGGTTTGTTGTACAGTTTTTTTGCCCGTATCCTAGAGGTTATATGTCCACCGGATACGTTATTAAAACTTTTCAGCAGTTTTTTTCCGGTGGTTTCTTTTCCTGTCGAACCACACTCTCTTTCCTAACAATGTGGTTATCCCATATATACCCTTAGTTGGTCCCACCGGCGTTTCCCCAGCGCTGCTTTGATTATCTAGTGGACTCCCATAATTTTGACAAAACGGTATAGCTGCACTAACTGTGTAACCCACTTTTTTGCACTTGAAAACGTTTTAACATTGCGCAGCAATATCCGACTTGACGATTGTTTTAGTTGCTATGTTTTCTTTCACCAGAAGAAATAAACTTAACTCATCTTGTAACTTTTAAACATTCAAGACTGTTATTTACATGGTATGTAAAAAACGTTAAAAATGAGGGTGGAAAAATTATTTTTAAATACTTTTAACGAAAAATGATACGTTTTTTTCTGCATTTCGAATCGTTTCAAACCTAACACTAAAAACGTTTTTACGCACAAAAAGTCTTGGCAACACATTGTAAAATATTCTTTGTTGACCAATAATCTGATTCATCTTTGGGTAACAAGTTTAAATGGGTTAAAGAACCATTGATTTAAACTTTAAAGTCTCGAATTCGCTTCTTCTGGCACCAGCAAACAACCAGATAAAATATCACACCATTTTTGCCAAGTCATGAACTGGTCGCGTTAAATGGCGCCTTGTGTTGCACTACCGTTCAATTAGTATTCAAATTTCAAATACGTGCCAACTAATTGCGTGAGATACTTTCTTATACCACACGAATTATTTCTCGCCCTTTCACGAACCGTCTACTCCCCTTGGGCACAAACTTTTCTTAAAGGTTGATCATTTTTAGATGCTGGACACCATGCACTTTTAAAACTTCTTTGCGATTTAGCTCAGGTAACCGTTTCAACAATTTTATATCGTTTTTTTATCTAATTGTTGTGGCATCATTTTTGGAACAAATAATGACTTTAAAATAACTGTTTTTAGAGCTGTGCAAAGAATATATCGTTTTGTTTCAAATATTGAATTTCAATCAGATATTTTTGCACAAATGTCGAAACACCAATATCCTGAACTGTTCCCCTAAAGCAGCGGTTTTTAAACTGCAGTCCGCAGTCCGTTAGGGGTATGTCAAGCAATTTTGCGGGGACCGCGAAAAAATTGAAGTAATCTTATTTGGCGTCAGTAAATGCCACTGAATAAGTTTAAATCAAAGTAAAATCGAGAATCGACTGTCTCCATTGCTAATCAATAGCCTAATGGCACAAACGTGACACACAAATGCCCTAAACTGTTCCACTAAAGGTTACACCCTTTGGGCGAAAATGTTAAGTTAATGTGATTAAATGTTGCCTGAAACGTTGAAGTTTTGGAACAATAAATTTAATTCAACAACTAAAATGCTAATCTCAGTTTTCAGCTTAATAATAATTGTTTGACGGAGGGTTAACCATTGACATTTTTACTCGGTTCTCAGAATTTAAAAGGTTGAGCGGACATGCTCAAATTTGGCATTAAGAAGTTTCGTAACCTTAAAATGATGAACTGTTTCAACAAGCTTCAAAAGGGTACTTGAAATTTGCTAAAATCTACGTGTAAGGTAAAAGCAATTTAAAGTTGGAAACTTAAAGGTTAACTGCAAAAACAAATTATGAACCTGCTTTGAATGATTGAACTTCAAAACAAGTTGGTTTAAGCCCATTTAACCTTTAACGAAAAAGTTTCCTTCACGTGCTGTGCAAATGTTAATATAGTGCAAACTGAAGTACACTCTTAACGTTTTTTTGTAAAAACACCCAAGAACAAAAATGCACACAAGTTGCTATCACAACTCTACATTTTGAGCCGCAAAGTTATCAAACACATTTTCCTAACTCACGAATACTTCAGTACATTGTCCTAAAATCAATAGTTTTGGTTACGCTGATCATAAAAAAAATATTACAGGCTGCATGCTTACTGATTCGGTTCCGGTTCGGGTTCAAGAAATTAAACCGGGTACTGGTCCAATTCGACTTCCTGAGTGTATATACTAATAGAGTTGTTTTTCAATTGTAATAGGGACAAAGAGACTGCGAAACGCTTTGGATAAACAGTAAAACAGATAATCGTTACATTGTTACAAAAGTCAATAGGCAGTTTAGGCCAAATTTGTGCGTATTTATGCATTAAATGAAAAAAACTAAATATCGCAAACAGTATCTTACAACAACCATACTTGACTATAGCCTAATTTTTTTGCTATACCACAAAAACCACAATATATAACGAATTTTATTTAATATATCGACAGCCATTTCGTGCTATTCGTACAACTTTAACGGCACACAACAAAAATGGAAGGCACTTTTAAATGTTAATAGCGTTTGGCCAAGATAAACACTGCTTTAGGCTACTTAAACCAAAGTGACAAATATGTAAAAAAAAGCGAAAAAAGTCTTACAAGCAAAGAAAAAGAAATAATTAAAATTACAATCAAAAACATTTTTATTGTTGACTTTTTCGATGCGTAGTTTCAACTTTTAGTCTCATGTCGAATTTTCCAGCCTCTGTTTGCATCGAAACAGTCGTTTTGCTGCCCTCCGAAAATCGGGGCTAATATAATTGTAGATAATAGCGTTGACAAAAGAATTGGCGAACAAAATACGCGACGCTAAATAAGCACACGACGTCCATGTGGCGTTAGCTTGAGGATCGAACCCACGACTTCTAGGTTCTAATTCCGGGGAAACTCCAGAAACCATAACTGCTATCGAAGGTAAAATTGCCACTGTGAACGCAATAACCACTGCGCGAACAGTTTTTACCAAAGTCCAATGAGAGGTCAACGCCACTTTCCCACAAGGTGGCACATTTGGGTCCCTTTTATGATCTATGACGTCAGTGTTGGTTGACGTCACCGTTGGAGTCAGTGACGTAACTTTGTGAGTTTCAATTTTTCGACTAACCGAAGGCAAGTGGTTTTCGTCTTTGGTGTTGTTGTTCCTCAGGACGGTTGCGTCATTGCCAGTGCCGTCACTGTCGTTTGGTTTCGCGCATGCGCAGCACATTGCGAGGTTAAGCCCCCACACCAACAGCAGGCTGAGTCCAAGAAATACGAGGTAAACGATGTAAAACTGAAAAAAATATAGGCGTTGAAAAATGTAAGTTTATTCACGATTTTTTTTAAATGGGATCGTAGGTAACCTTAGTAAGCCTGAATTTACATCAAATTGAAACTGTTTCAACGTCTAGCATCGGTTATAAACCGCATCTAAATGTGTAGTTTCGGTGAGGCAATTGTTAATGGAGAGTTTTTGTTGTTGTGACAAGAGATCGGACATCAAATTGTATTTTATTTTGTTAATTTTTTGGTGAGGACATTTGGATCCTTACATCCTTAACGCATTGTCTGCTCAGAGCAACGTTTTTTTTTAGTTTTAAAATCTACAGGCGAATTGAAATCTACAACCCTACGAACATTGAGCAGACGCCTTAACCACTCGCCCATGCGGGTTGATGTTAAAATCTTTTAGAAAGCGAACTAAAACTAACTAACTTGAAATACTCACTTTTGGTGCAATAATTACACCCAGCGCGGTAACGGTATAGGGAAATCCCGGTACTACAATGGGCACCAAGGCAATGACGAAGGCAAGTATCCAAATAAGAGCAAATGTAGAGCACGCTACCAAGCGAATTTTATCGCCTCTTGTCTCTAAGCGTTTCTTCATGTTGATATGGAACCTTAATAACAAGAAAATAGGGTTGGTCTGAAAAAGGGTTTTCAGATAACAATTTGAAACTAAAAAAAGACTTACCTTTCAACTGTTATTCCCACTAAAGTGAAAATAGACGTAGCAAATGACATCACAGTCATGAAACCGAACGCGTTCACATATGCAGAGTCATGGTAGTGCCATATTTTGGGGGACTCTCCCTCTCTTAGGAACGGGTGAGTGCCCATAAACATACGATAGGTTGTGTTTATTGATGCCGAAAGCACACAGCCAATCAGAAGGTCGGAGCAGGCCAGGGATATTCGATAGTATCTGGTCAAATAATGGGAGATATTAACATCAGTATGATATCATGCAGTTTACTGGTACTAATTACATGCACTTTTTTGATTTCATGACGTCATTCTTATGTGCAGTCATAGTGTGTAATTTTAAGTAATTAAGACAAGGAAAATGAAATTTACCTGTTTTTTCTCAATTTTCATAACGTCACAATATTTTTTAAACATTCGTTTGAGACGTAACCGGAAAGTGACGTCAGTATGCTCAAAATATTTTCCAAAAATATTTTTAAAATCTCACCCATGGATCGTTCGCATTTTCGGCTCGCGCAACGTCACAACCAGTATGACGCAATTGGCGATGACGACACAAGCGACGATCAAACCGTCAACGGCAAAAAGAAAATACAATAAAGCTTGACTTGACATGGCCATACAGTCAAAAGATGAAGGACGAATTCTGTTATACTCTGATATTGAATATCCACAAGCCACAGGCAAGGCGAAGGGTGCAGCATAAATCATCCATTCTGTATAACTTTCATTTTTTGTATAGAAATAATCCTCCAAATAGTTACAGGCCTTGTAGGCTAAATCTCTTTGGTCTGAATATAATCCAACACCATATATTCGATTCTTTTCAGCTCTTTTGTCGATTTTATCTGCTAAATCGGAGTTTCGTTTTTTTCTTTCGAACATAAGGTCTGTGCAAAGTTGATTGTACTCCCCCAAGTCGGGGGTGCACACTCGAAACAGTGCCATCCTGTAGTAAACAGTAAAATCATATCTTCTTTTCTGACACTCAATCTCAAATTCTGTTTTGTTGGTTTTTGACAAAATATCCAGGTACATTAGGTAGGAACCCCGACCTGGTTTAAATGTTGCTGTTGAATTCCTTTCTAACGCACCGGCTGCGTTTATTGAAGCAAGAATTAGGACAGCTAACAATCCAAATGTGGTCATTTTGTGGCAACAAAAACTACAGTTTCTTTATACCCATTTCAGAACCTAAAAAAGTAAATTTATGACAACAATTTACTAATAGAGCACACATAAAAATAAACATAGTCAATTCAAGTACACATACAGAAAAACTTGAGCTTACGTTTAAATCAACACTTCATACAAGGGCTTTTGGGGTTGATTTTCATCTGTTCAATCGGCAAAGCCATAATGTATTGTGAGTGTTTCTGATTTCATAATCTTGAAATGTTAAGTGTTTTACTTAAGTGAAGCGTGTTTTTCAAAACAAATAATTTGAAATAAGTTTACCTTAATTTTCAAGCTTTTCTGGTCCTTACCAAAACACTCCACCAGGGGTTATACAATTAAGTTGAGTTATATATGCTTGTTGAAAGAAAACATTGCGACACGATTGCATTTAAACAATTATCAAGCCAGAAATAGCTGCACAACGTTAAACCTTGCGCCAAAAAGTTGAGGTCACAATTGGTGGATCATGACCAAACGCGTTGTAGCTAAATCTTATTTTTATGCGATGGGAGCTCACAAAAAAGTTAGATTAACCCGCCAAAAAATAAACAATAGTTGGTACTACCTAAGATGAATGCTAGATTTTTCTAGTCTGTCCTTTGCCATATGAGAATGCTTAGGAGCTTGATTCGGTATCACGCCTTTAATAGGCCTGACGTACTATGATTGGTACTACCTACAATGCTTATCGAACAATCCTTTACTGCTGAAATTGTTTTGATAAAAGTTATTGTTTAGAAATACTCTTACTCTCGAAGGTTTTATGCATAATCGATTGAACATAGGCAAAAACTTAACCAAAGCACATCTTGAATCAGGGGCAAAACGTCTGCCCGTCTGCAACATACAACACAGGAAGTAGCCACGCTTCTTTGAAAGTAGATTGATTAATAATTTCCTCGTAATTGTTTGTTCGTTTTCCAGTTGCGTGATACAAAGTCTTCAACCGTGGCGTGCAGACATTGCATACACCACAGAACAAGTTTAAATCTATTCTTCTTTCATGAGAGAGTATTATTGCAAGTTCAACCGTTAAGCGTTTTTAATTCAAGTTTTGTTTTCATAATTTAAATTGTCACGTTTCGAATTAAAAGATCGAAAATTTAATTAAAACTCACGATTTAATTAAAGGTTAATTATCTTTTCTGCGTATGCCTGCCTATTTACGGCTTGTGTTAATCACAAAAAGAAAAGAAACAAGCACAAAGTTGGAGAGAAATAATAAACATTAATGTTGCACAACGACAGTAACCTAAAAGCAACAACGGCAATAGTTGCCAATCTGTTTTGCTTGAACATCTTTATTGGTCACTGATGTTGCAAAATTTTAATAACACATATGCAGTCTCGCACACCGCAAAAAGGAAAAGCTAAGCATTAAATGTTAAAATACAGCAACAAACAAACAACCACAGGTACATTACAATAACATTTTACCTACAGCAACGAACTTATATACTCCATCAACAAAAAACACAGACAGAATTCCACAAAACAAACACGCAGAATTTTCCACTAACAACAAATTTAGCGCAGTATTACTAACAACTTAGTGCAACATATTATATAATCACGAGTCACCAGATAAACGATAATAGTCACGCATAACGACGCACTGTAAACTTTAAAGAGTCTGAAGACATCCAACATTTGTTGATGACATATCAGGAATATACGTTTTACCTACCTTATAGCAAACTTTAATATCTCATTCAAATCTTAAACAAATGGTGAATGACTCAAGGCTTATCGAAATTTTTAGTCTGAGTAATATACCACAAAACTCAAACAAATATATTAGCTACAGACACCATGCATTATAAACGCTGAACATGAAACGACTTCTGCCATAATCGTTTTAGTCTGGCATCCAAAACGTTGCTTGCCCTTGTTTAAATATCGCCTTAGAGTCACGAATAGCCTTCGCAAGAGCCAAAATGTCACCCGATGCCGTCACAGCGGCTAGTCGACGCAGAGAGCTTGACGAAAATAGCTCGGTTTCTGGGTTGGTGCGTTCACTTGCGTCACAGTTGAAATACTTCATGCCAAATTGCGTGCCACAAAAAAAGGCGCTTGTGCTTATTTAACAACGGTGGCTTATAGGTTTGTTTTTGCAAGATTTCAAAGTATTTTTAAGGTTCATTTGCGGCTTTCGTTGGTAGGTGTGTCTAGGGGGCGTGGCTACGACGTGTTATTCTCAGATTTTAAAGGCTATCAGTTAAGTTACAATTACATTTTGCACAATATTTTTTTTGTTTTTTTGCCACGTTTAATATCTTTTAGATTCCATGAAACATAGAACTGTTATTGTGGGCCAAAATATAAGTGTCCAGTCGTATATAACAAAAGTAGCATATAATAAAAATAAACGATAAATGATTTGACGGTTTGAAATGTATTAAAGCATACAGTCTGTCTTTGTGGTGGGAGATTTTTTACGATTAATTTTTAGGATAAATTTTGTGTTTACAACTTTAGTGTTTTGGAATTTGCAATGGGTGTTTTCTTTTGAAAGGGTATTTAGTATGTGCCAAAATCGTTTTATTGCAAATGTTTGAAAAACACCTTCTTATCATTGGTGCGAGTTGTACTTGTGCACCAAAGTAGTACATAACTGTTTATTTAGAGATACAAAAAAAAACTGCAACATTACATTTTTGCACGCGTGAAAAATGTGGATATCTTTTTTACCATGGCGTAGTCTATTTGCTAATGAAAAGTCATTTCATAAGGTTGAACAGAAAAAGGACTTTGTGTCATTTTTTGTTTAATTGTAATTTTAAACCTAGCGTACGTTTGGATAGTTTTGTTTGCCGAAACGTGTCAATAGCCAATTTTAGCTTATTCATAATATGGTCATATGTTTTATATCTTTTTGGCTTTACTATATTATAGCTAAAAGGTGATAAACAAATTTTGGCCTCTTTATCACGTCATTTTCAACCCTTAGCGGTATTTTTTTCTAATTAAAAATCTGAAAACCAAATGTTTTGAACACAAATCCAATGGGAAATTCTAATTCAAAAAGATCTAAAAAATCTACTTCAAATAAAAGCATTAAATAAGCTGAACTTTTTTGTGCCAAATTGGTTAATGTTAAGATCCAATAATCGCATTAGAAAGCACGCAATATATCCTGCAACGAATCAATCAAATAACCTATTTAAACCAACGCACCTTTAAGCACTCGAAAAATAGCAAATCCCACTTCTATTAATTGCCATTAAAATGGATTAACTTTATAGTGATATTTTGCAAATATCCTTAGAGGCTCAAATTATACTAGATTAACATTTTCCAGTAGTCCAATGAGCAGAAAATAGCCGCTATGACGTCAAGACGGTAGTTGTTTATGCGTAGATATACCACAAACCACTGGAGTTCGATAAGCTCACTGAAAGGTCAAGAACGCATTGTTTGGAAACCACGACGTTGTGTTTAAAAGCCTTTCGACTATTCTTGTCACGAACTAGAATGTTTGAACCCATTGGAATTTTAGATAGGTTAAAAAGAAACTTTCCCATTTTTATTTTCGTAGTTGCTAGATAAAACGGGTAACTGTTTGTGTTCTTTTTGGGATTATATCAATAAGTGCTTTAAATTTAAGCCACCAGAAAGCAAAAAAAAAAAACATTTTACTTTCAATAAAGCCAAAACAACGTATTGTTTAGGCCATTTATCCATGAAAAGCAATCCCATTTTAATCCATTTGATGACAACAAAAGACTACAATCAACTTTATAGAGATCCTCTGGCAATTGCAATTTTGTACCAATGTTATACAGGACGTCGTTTTTAGGGTAACCTAATGAATGAATTATTGTGGTAAGGAGCTCTGTATTATGTTAGCCCGCAATAGCTTACATAGGAGACTACGATGTACTTTTTCAGCTAAAGCAGTCTCTTATCAAGTTCTGGGAAACGTTAATAAAGGCAAAATGTAGCCAATATCTACATACCACTAAAAATACATTTTGTTTGAACCTAACAAAGATTTTGGTTTCTACATTACTATTTAAATACTACAGTCAAGTAAAAAAAACATTTGCATACACAAAGCTAGTAAAACTACGTCCATTTCAAGCATGCAAAACTTGCTTTAAATTTTACATTTTTTTATATTTTACATGTAATTGGCACAGTATATAACGGTTGTTTGATAAACGATACATTTTCTTCAAACTTACACACAATATTTGAGCAAATAGATTATCTTTGTGTGATATTCTGGCAGAAACTATTACATACGGTACTGTTTTTTGGCGAATCTCGTTAAAAAAATAATAATTTGAACAGCGATCACAAATTTATTCATTATGGTTGACTACTAATAATAAAAACCTACTTTGAGTGTGCCAAGTCATATAAAAAGCAATGTACACACTTAGTACTTAAAATATATTTGCGTAGCGGCGGGCGCGTCTATAAACAATGTGGCTCACTATCATCTTGACGCAATTAGACGTAATTACGTCACTACGCGCGACAGCTTCCTTTTGAAATGTCAGCATTTCGCCTCGGGGCAAAAAACAAACTTCGTTTTGGGCTTGCGCACATTGTTCTATGTCTAGTTCAGTTGGTGATATTTTTGGCGTGAGGAGTTCCAGTTATGTAACTACGCAGCATATTACCCAGGCGAATTATAATTCATGCTGTCGGTAATAAAATACTGATGATGTATATTACTTAGGTGAAATATATATATAACTTATATACAAAACAAAATTCGATGACTTTAGACTTGTTAAAGTTTTCAGCGACTGTTGTCTCCATCTCTCGTAATAAGTCTCTGGTGACTCATGATTTACAATATACTATACACATAGTTTATTTCATCTGTATTTGATAAATAGTATTTTCATTTTTGCTTGTCTTGTTTATAAAACTGACTTGGAAACTGATTTAAAAAAGAAAAACAGACTTGAAAGATACTTTGATCACAAACTAAACGTTCAAATCGCTTGTAGCAATGTAAATGACACGAACAGCAATTCCTAAAATGTCTACTGTAGAAAGAACTTACTAAATACAACGTCCTTGGCAATTTTGTTTGTACTGAACAAGCGTTTCGTCCACCAAGTTGCATATACACACCAGTTGAACAACAAATTTGCTACATTTTTTGTCAAGACAAATCTCTACACACTTTTGATATTGTGTCAAAATTTATCATAAGTTTGTTACTAATTTATTTCTTATAACTTGTTGTCCACAAAAACTGGCTTTACATCGCTTATTTTTTTGACTTTTGTTTGGGCCGAATTGGGATTTGTTTTTATCTCATAACCTTCTACGGTTAAAAAAGTCCAAAATTCAATGCCTAAAAACAATATTTTTTGAATGATAGTAATTGCGTTAAATGCAACCTTTCGGTAGCATCACAAACCTTATAAAAACATGAACTTCGATCTAATGACTTAAAAAATATACAGCGTACACTTTATCAAACGCACAGAGCGTACAATACAAATATGAATGTTTTCATAGGCTGGTTTGCCTGTTTTTGCAACAAATGACTCGATTTGTCTATTTTGATCTTTCAGATAATCCAACTTCAATATCAGACATTGCATTTCACTGAAAATTAGTTTTAAATAAACACTGAAAATTAGTTTTTAATAAACCAGAGTGTCGAACCGTTTAAAATATAGGTCCGATTCAGGTTTACTTTTTATTGTTTTAAACTTAGGGGTTCGGGTTCGGTTCAGGTTTTCAAATTTTTAAATTTTCGGGTTCTCGTTTTGTTTCGGTTGGTGTAAAATTACCCGGTTCAAACCGGTTTGCGGTTTCTAACCTGATTTAATCCTACCAATTATCTACACGTCATAATTAAACAAAAGGATTGTTACCGTGTATTGGGCGATACCAAATACTTGTTTTTTTTAACACGCCTATTTTAGTATTCTTCAGCCCGTTGTTTTGAATAAATAATTTTGTGGTTGCGATCACATCAAACCCAGCTGCCGGTTTGGTTTCAACAAAATGCAATTTTTGGGTTCGGGTCGGGTTTAATGAATTAAGTTACCGAAATATTTTGGCAGCTTTAGGAACTAAAAAAACGTGAGCTATGAATTATGCCTGGAGTCCACATTCCCGAATCTCCATTAACGTGGTTCAATGTCTTTCCTGGTTAGGCCTAAAAGTCAACAAAACACTCTTATTGGGAAGATCGTTGCGATGGCTTTTTGTCGCCACATTTCTCAGTCAAACGCTCTTATGTTATAAAATATTCAAGTCATGAATATATATATGCTTAAATTATATATATATTATGCGTGAATATATTTTTTTTGATAAAGTATTTTAGTTTTTGAAGTATTTTTTCCCTTCCAGTTGCTCGTGGACCGTTTTGGAGTAACGATTCCATGTTATGAAACACCTAAATATGGTCGTAGTTTACCCCGCCGTCATTAAAAAACATCTATTTTATATATTTTTGTCTTTTGTCATTTCAGGCTTAAAACAATCCAAAACTCACTCGACAAACAACATGAACTTTTGCGTCTGATCGTCCAAAAGATGGAGATTCGTTCTGAAGCAGAAGATCAAGATGAAGGTCCAACTCCGACAAGACGAGGTGGAACTCCTCCGAGTGTCTACTCAGCAATGCCAGGACACTCAGGGAGCAAACTCATGGCATTGAGGGCGTTAAAAGCAATGAAATCTTAAGTGAAGCACTCAAAACTCAACCTCAGTCATTTGTTTGGTTGGAAGACGGTTTGCAGAATTTAGGTTTTTTGCATTTTGTTTTAATTTATGACTTTATGATTGAAACACCTCAGTTTAAAGCCTTAAATGTTTGTTTTTTTGCAAATATGGTTGTATAGTCTAAACTTTGAGACACTTTAAAACTTTTAATCAAATAAAAAATAAGTTATATTAGACTGGAGTCAAAACGTTTGTGTAATCGGTGCAGACTATTTGTTTTCTTTTGTTGTTTTTTGAAACATTTGGTTTCTAATTTGTTTCGTGAATCGACAGTTTTGTTTGTATTTTGTTGTCGACTCGATGTAATCATCAAACGTGCTTTGTGATTTTATTGCACTAACTTATATGTGATATCAGAATAGTGGTAAGTGTAATGTGTGACTATGGTAGTAAACCTATTTATAATGGTCCTATTAAATGAGCCTATTTTAAAGCATCGTTAGTTTTCACCTAATTCAAATAGAATCTAAATTCGCTAATCGTCTGCCGCCCTTCTTGAGTTTTTTATGTCAAAATGATGGTTATGGAATGTTTTTTATTGTTTCAAAGTTAAGCAAAAACGCACTTGAATCATATGTTACTACTTACTGATAAGATTTTTCAGGTTAAAAATGGTGTACCGTCTGCAGAAAAGTTATCGTATGTTGTTGTACCAATTTGTGTCGCTTTGCTGTGTTGTCGTCTGTTTGTGGCGGCTATTTACTGAAATATATTTGTCTTTAGTTTGATACAAATATATTGCCATTATCATACATCCAAGTTTAATTAAAGCAAATTCCAAACAAGCCATTCTAAGTTTATTTGAATTTCTCATATTTGTACAACTGCACAAAAAAATGAAACATTTGCTTTTTTGCTTTTTTACCATCCTTCTACTATCCAGATTTACCATCCAATGACAAAATCATTTCGACCTTTCAATAGTTTTTTTTGGACTGTCTTTTTTGTTATTCCGACTTATATTAAAGTCAGAATTATTATTACTTTAAAAAAATGAAATTTGGTGACTAAACTGTATTTTCTGCCCAAATTTGTTTGTGTTTTATCTAGCCACTGTCGTAACTTTAAGCACCGCTGATGTGTTCCAGTTCAATGTCGCGCATTGTCGTGTATTCTTGTTTCGCTCATTGTAAAACTTTTCAAATCAGGACTTCGAAAATAAAATATTGTTTTCTGACGAACCCAGGAGGTTTCCTCTAAAGTTGACAACTTTTCTAAATGTTAAGTTCTATTGCTAGTTTTACTGACATTTAAATGATAATACATCACCCCGACTCTAATAGCCCTAACCGTGAGCATTTATAGAGATATAACGTTTTAAATGGGAAACATGCTCTTTGCGCCACATATCGAAAGCTAAATGTGGGTCTACCCTGAGATATGCTGTTAGTAGATTTTTCTGTTGTGAGCGTCCAGTGACGATCACAAATCAACAGACAATCATTTTCTGTTGCAAACGACAAGATATATTTTGTTTCCATTTTACAAGCTAAATCTGACTGCATGAAATTAATTCGACAGTTTTTTTTTCTTTAAAATGCGCTTTTATTCAAGTTCAAAGTAAAGTTCAGTTATTTCTTAGTACATCAGACCTATTAAAGGCGAGTACCAGATCAGCTGGTCTCCCATATGGCAAGGCACAGGCTAGAAAAATGTAGCCTGCGGTGGGATTCGAACCCACGACAGATTTATCGATATGTATGCCGTGATCGCTGGTCTGCATCGACGCTTCAAGGCTGATCCCAGTATGAATATGTTTATCTCAGTTATTTCTTGAAATAGGCAAACAGTAATGTGTGTGAGCATTAACGCAAGAAAACAACCCGGGTTAAAAACTTGATGATTCTTTCCAGAAAATAAAGTGCAAAAAAGAATTGTTTCTTTAAGCATAAACATTACTGCCATACTGATGTATACAGAATATATCGTTCAGACGTTTCCACAATCTCTGTTGTCATCATCAGTGCGTGACAATCAAGCTGAAGAACAACGGTATATAAAGCACTAAGGGAGAAGGTGAGTGCTATGCTTAAATTACTTTTCAAGTCCGTGTATAGTGTTCCTAAGAATTGTTTCTTATAACACCAGTTAAATATAACATAATTTCTTAACTTGGATACAGCCCTGAAGCGTCTATGCAGACCAGCGATCACGGCGCACTCATTTATACATCACAGTACACCAGACCGTAGGTCGATACAGTGTGCGTTGTTTTACCTGATTGGTTTAATCCTGACGTTTCAGCCCACTATACAATCCTGACTTTTCAGCCCACTATACATATAATACAATTGCTAATTTATCAGATGAAAAACCAGGGAATTTCACATGCAAGTTTAATTTAATTAAAAATTTTGGGTAAGTATACGAAAAGCGCTTCTTGTCTTGAAAATTATTCACACATTATTAAATTTCAATTGAGCTGCTCTCTATCGCCGTCTGGTGGAACAAATATTTTAGGCTTATAATCAACAGCCTTTTGAAGGTTTATTGATGCAAAAATGGATTACTTCCTACGAGAAATATTATATTTTTTGAATACAAATCCAGCAAAAATAAAAACAAATATTTTTTCAAAAGTTTACAGAGCTTTTCCGGCAATTGTAATTTTATTCCGACGTTTCGACGTCCTTTTTTCTTTGTCGTGCACTGTACTACGCGCATTCAGCTCTATAAACTTGATACTATGCCTGGCAGCAATAGCTCATATATTTTCACAAATAGATGTAAAACACCACACACAACTTTATTACGCATTAAGTCGTAAGTTGAACAATACACAATCACCAAAGATATACACGTTATTATATCATTCGAGTATACGATACATAATATAAAAAGGTATGCGCACTTTGTTATAGTGGATACAATTTAAAGCGTGTATTTCCATTGTACTTTGTGCAGCATTAAGAATATCAATACATTAGATCCAAATGAAATAGTCTAAAATGCAGAATCTTTTTTTACTTTTGTACTTAAGTCATAACGGATCTTAGTAAAAAACAAAATTCTATAATAATAATACTACAACTAATTAGTAAAGAACTTTTTACGCATTTCAAAATTTAATTCAGATTCAAAAGGAACAGAAACAAATTTAGATTTAATGGTGAAAATAACGGCCCAAATAGACGTAAAAAGCGACATGCTTTATTGTTCAAACGTTTCGGCAAATGCTCATGCCATCAACAGTGATATCTAGAACAATAAAGCATGTCGCTTTTTACGTCTATTTGGGCCGTTATTTTCACCATTAAACTTATAAACAGATCCGTATATAGTGTTCCAAATTTAGATTATTTTACAACATCGTAATATGAACAGTTTTCAACATAAAGTATTGCGGCAAACACAAAGGAATTACTAATCCCTTTCATGGTGGTGAATAGGGTTCAACGAGCAAGGAGGGCCACACAACAGCACGCTCATCCGTTTTGCAAAGTCCTCATCCAGAGCGTCGAATCCATGAACTAAGGCGTCTTTCAAAATCCTGTCTTCGTTTCCAGGCCCTGCCATGTCTCTGATTTCACCGAGATCCAATCGCCCAACGGGAGGTTTTACCGGGAGAATGAAAAACTAACAAAGGAGTAAAAATTTTAGGTGATTAAGAAGTTGTAGCTAGGTCAGGCGTGTTCCAAGTGCGGCCCGCGGGCCAAATGTGGCCCGCGACTGCATTTTATGTGGCCCGCAGCTGTCATTTCCAATTTTGTTGCGTATGGCCCGCCAGAATTTGAATTAAGAGTTTGGGGTTGTGAGACTTGCGACTGGACGCAAAAGTTTTTCACAGAACATTTTTTACCGGTAAAATAAAAGTATACATGGTGCTGACGCAGGAAACTCCCAAAATTTCCGTAAATGCCATATATTTTGTGTTATAATCATCCAGTGAAATTTTTTGCAAAAAAACGTTGGCCCGCGGGCATCTGCACCTGATAAATATAGGCCCCCATTAAAAAAAGTTTGGACACCCCTGAGCTAGGCCAATACCTTTAGTTTGTAAAAGTCTGAAGATGGCTGAATGGTTAGCCTCATCAAGAGGTTAAATGGTTGAGGTTATTTTTTGTGAAAAACGTAGGTACACAATTGCATTAGGATTGGTGTCACAAATATTCTAGACCGCCCCATGACAATATCCTGCGACCTAATTACAACGCATCACGGACAATTTCTGTACGTCTAGATTCTATCGTTGCAGGCGCTATTGTGTTGTCATTGTTCTACTGTGCTAGTTTTATCGCGTCGCCGTTGCCCGTTGCAGTGTTCATTGTTTTATCTATTGGAAATGGTCACAACGAGTTAACGTCTTTTTTCCCGATCATCGTAATGCAAGGCATATAAGCGCCCCCCGTCTAACGATTTAAAGAACATAACATGGAATGATATAGACTGGAATAGAGATAACTGCGAAGTAGCGCCGGACTAGTGAATTGGTTGTTGTCGTTGTTTGATTATCTGTGAATAAATGTAAAAGGAAACGATTGCTGCCGATCAGAGTACACGAGCGTTAGCTGTTAAGTAACTTCCGATAGTCAGTCCCAAACTTTTGCATACCCGTGAAAACAGGTACGTGACAATAGGGTTACCATATCGTGGTGGGTTCGAATCCCACACCTGGCTAGATTTTCCTAGTTTATCTTATTACATTGGAATGCTTGGTGGCCGGCTAATTATGGGTCCACATATTGATTTTTCTTTTTTTTTTCTTCCCAAAGTTTGTCCGACCCGTTTTTCCATCAAATGTTTGATGGATTTGGATGAAATTTACACAAATGGTAGATATAGGTATGTAGATGTGCATCCCACTTTGTTTTTGTTGATAACCCCAGTATTTACCCCGCTAGCCCCCTAAAGTAGGTTATTTTCTGCCTGAAGTTTGCCCGACTCATTTTTCCATCAAATCTTTGATGGATTTGGATGAAATTTACACAGCTGGTAGATATAGGCAGGGTTTTTTTAAGGTTAGGTTTGGGTGACCGCTAAGTAGTTTTAAGAGACCGCAAGTGTTTCATTTAAATCCCAAAAATAGCCATATTTGCAAAAAATAGCCATAAGTCCAAATTTTGGGAAACCGCTGGAGAAATTTGGGGGACCGTTTCGGTCCCCCAAAACACCTTAAAAAAACACTGGATATAGGTATGTGATGTGCACCCCACTTTGTTTTTGTTGATAACCCCAGTATTTACCCCGCTAGCCCCCTAAAATGGATATTTTCCCCCCAAAGTTTGTCCGACTCGTTTTGCCATCAAATGTTTGATGGATGTGGCTGAAACTTATACAGATGGTAGATATAGTTATGTAGATGTACATCCTACTTTTTTTGTCCAGATAACCCTAGTATTTACCCCGCTAGCCCCCTAAAATGGGTGAGTTTGTAAACAGTGTCAGAATTGGCTGAAATTTGGATAGCTTGTAGAGCATGACATTTATAGGTGTCGATTGTTGTGTTCAACCCTGTAGTCCTAACATTTACCCCCCAAGTCCCCAAAGTGTAAAACGTATTTGTATGTTACTGGGCACCACAAATGAAAGATTTCTGTGGTGCAATAGTCTGACAAGGACAACCAGTCATGTGTTGCTCATGTTTGTGGGTTGCTTGGTGGACGTTGTTGCGGCTTGATAACAGCCCTATGACGTCAGAAACATTAACAATTGTTGCTCAAAACACCTCTAGTGGTCGAAATTTCAAACATTGGCAGATTGGGCTGAAATTTTGCAGTACTATTGATTGAGTCATTGAGGTTTCATATTTTTTTAGTTTGTGTGTCGGACCCCATTAGTTACCCCACTAGCCCCCTAAAATGGGTGAGTTCGTTAAACAGTGTCGGGATTGGCTAAAATTTAGGTAGCATGTGGACTATGCTATTTGTAGGTTTCGATTGATGTGTTTTACCTTGTAACCCCAACATTTACTCAACTAGCCCCCTATAAAAAATGTCCTAATTATATGAAATTTGCTTTTTCTTGAACATACTAAGTCCTCAAATGTTATGTTTTGCCCTGTAGCACCACAACTTAACCAACTAATCCCTAAAATGGGTGACCCTTTTAACAACGTTCGAATTAAATGAAAATTGGACAGCTTGAATCTACATAGTATTATTATTTAAGACCAGTGCCGATCACTGTGTTTTACCTTCCGACTTTCAACACCCGACTTTCTCATAGTTATATCTTGAAATGCATTATTTTCAACTTTGCATGAGTTTCTACCTGCAGAAACGACTAAGGTTATAAAAGACGATGGCTGCTATGGGACCCAATACAAAATAAGCATAGGAAACATATTAATGTTTTAAAATAGATTATAGTGTAAATGCAACAACAACATGTGCTAAGCCACCCTTCTAGTTAAGTATAAAATTACCATATCTGCGTGGGCAAAATTGCGTACCGTTTCCATAATTATTTTTGGAGATTGTTCCATTACATTGCATTATATAGCATGTTGTGACATGTTATCAACCACAAAAATGCTATTTTCCATAAATATCATTACAATCACAGAGATTAAAAGCGCAGTTTTGTTTCTAAATAAGTTGCAAACAGAAAGTTTTACGAGATCCGACCCTTTTAACAGAATATTGTTAGGTTTAGAAAACGCGTAGTCGCATAAATATAAGCGGTAGGGTGCACCGTACATCAGAATCAGCACATACAACCGTTATCATGTAGACCTGTTTGCCACAAATTAACTTGTTCAGTACATTGCAACCTAGACATCTTATGACGTAACAATGCATCTGATAGGTTCTATCATCACGCCATGTCACGCCTTGTGTTTGAACTAGAGCAGGGGTGGGCAAACTGCGGCCCGGCAAAGGAGTTTGTGCGGCCCGCCAAATGTTCGCAAACTTTGAAGAGAAAGTTACCAAGCAACGCTGAATAGAATTATAAGCACAGGCATATAGTTTTAAAAATATACTTTTTGCGTGCTTTAGCCTGTTGTTTCTGCCACGTTATTATGCAAATCGTCACTTGACACCATTTCTTTGTTCGATAAAGTAAAAGCGGTTTACGTTTTCAAATGCAGTGCACTTTGCAATGTTGACGCCAAAACCATGGTCACTTTGGATCAAGTTTAGGTCGTTGCAGTTCTTTGCAAACCAACATTTAAACACGCCTATTAAAAGCGGCTCGCATTGTTTAATGTTAGCGCAAGGAATTTATTAACAAAAAAACGTGGTGTAGCCTATGTTGAAACAAATGCTTGTTTACAAATTGTTACAATTGTAGCGTTTCAACCAATGTGTGTACAATCATTAAAGTGACAACAAACGTATTTGCACATAGCTGAAAATATACTATGTTAATAGTTTGGGCTAAATCAGGGGTACACAACGTGCGGCCGTAAGGCGACATGCGGCCGCGGAGACAAGTTTGTGCGGTCGTGGCCATGTATGTTAAAATACATGTACTGGCGGCCGTGACGTAACCAAAACTATTTTGCCTAATATTTTGATTTTCAAACAGCTAAAAACAGCTTTCGTGAGACTGAAAAATAGATTACCAGCCTAGTGACCATATACACCAGGCTTTTTATCCGCATATTGTGTGCAAACAATGCGAAAGAACAGGCACCGCAATCGTCACAATACAGTTTATGACGTCTTAACAGTTAGCTCCGTTCAGCTAAACTAATGCACCAAGTTAGAAATTATTAATCGGAGCATTTTAGGCGACTTAAAATGGTATATATATATATATATATATATATGTGATATAAACCAAATTCTTTACACAAGTTATTTTAAAACAAAAAACAAACAAGCAATTGGCGTCCGTTGGTGAAATATTATGCGGCCCGATAAGATTAAAAACCTTTGAATGCGGCCCTTGCACTGAAAAGTTTGCCCAACCCTGAACTAGAGTAACCTGTGGTTTGGGTGCTGTGGTGCGTTTTTAATAACGAATTCATTGTATTGTGGAGAGAATACAGTAAACATCTCGAAAGTTTTTGGTGTGCCAAAGACAGCGTCAACACAAATAGCAACAGTAGGGATGTCTGACCCGACTAGTTTGCGACAATTGGGGGCTCGTCCGGGATATTTAGTTTCAGTAAACCAAGAAAGAGATGGAAAAGATTGTAGAAGTCGGAAAACAGCTGGGTTTGGCTGGCGCCGATTTAGCAAAGTTTATTAACGAGCAACAGGCGTTTGAACGAGAAGAGCGCCGTTTGGCTAGAGAAGCTGAAGTTAAGCGAATACAGGCTGAGGCCGAAGCTGAGGAGCGACGCCGCGTAGCCGAGGAAAGGCGACTACAGGCCGAGACCGAAGCTGAGGAGCGACGCCGCGCAGCCGAGACTGAAGCAGAGGAAAGACGTATCGAGGCAGAGGCCCAAGACAGAGCGCACCAGTTGGAGCTAAAGCGTTTGGAGTTGCAAAGGGCAGAAATCGGCGGAGCACAACGCGAAGCGTCAGCGGGCAAAGCGAAAGCACCGAAGTTGCCTGCGTTCGTAGATGGCAAAGATGAACTGGACAGTTATCTGTTGCGTTTTGAGCGTTTTGCTGTTACTTGCAAATGGGAGAGGTCCGAATGGACAAGCGCGCTTAGTGCCTTGTTAACGGGTCGAGCATTGGATGTCTACTCAAGGCTCTCTGATGATGACACAGTCGATTATGACCAACTCAAGCAGGCGCTACTCAACAGGTACGACTTGAACGAGGAAGGATATCGATGTAAATTTCGAAATTCAAAGCCGGAGAAAGGAGAAAGTCCTTCTCAGTT